>NC_080185.1:29194874-29372374 GCF_950295315.1 Erinaceus europaeus
TGAGCAGTGCTCTGGGAAAATAAATAAAGAAATAAAGAAATAAATGTTATAATCTTGTACCCGCTATTAATCGCAAATGAAAAAAAAAATGACCAAACAATCAATAATAGAAATTTAAAGGAGTGGAGTTGTGGTGCACACTAGTAACTAACTATAGTAACCACAGTCTGGTTGAGCGCAGATGTTACAGTTTACAAGGACCCGAGTTCCAGCCCCCGGGCCCCACCTGTAGGGGGAAAGCTTCACAAGTGGTAAAGCAGGGCTGCAGGTGTCTCTCTGTCTCTTTCCCTCTCTATCTCTCCCTTCCCTCTAGATTTCTAGTTGTCTCTATCCAATACATAGATAAATATTTTAAAAATATTTTTTGTATTTATTTTCCCTTTTGTCGCCCTTGTTGCTTTCATTGTTGTTATAGTTATTATTTTTGTTGTTATTTATGTCATTGTTATTGGATAGGACAGAGAGAAATGGAGAGAGGAGAGGAAGATAGAGAGGGGGAGAGAAAGAGAGACACCTGCAGACCTGCTTCACCACCTGTGAAGCGACTCCCCTGCAGGTGGGGAGCCAAGGGCTCCAACCAGGATCCTTACGCCAGCCCTTGTGCTTTGTGCCACACACGCTTAACCCACTGCGCTACTGCCCGACTCCCTAGATAAATATTTTTTTAAAAAATTGGATAAAGGGGGCTGGCTGGTTGTACACCTGGTTAAGTGCACATGTTACAGTGTGCAAGGACCTGGGTTCAAGCCCCTGGTCACCACCTGCAGAGGGAAAGCTTCACAAGTGGTGAAGCAGGGCTGCAGGTGTCTCTATACCTTTCTCTCTCCCCCTTTCTTTTCAGTTTCTGGCTGTTTCTATCCAAAAAAATAAAGATAATTTTAAAAAATTTAAAAAAATACTGTATAAAAAATTTAACATAGCCTCATACAACTCAGAAACCGCTCACAAAGAACAAATGGCAACTCTTTCTATTCACTCTGTTAATTGTCACATTTTGCAAAGCCATTACCAAAAATAGTCAGTGCTATCTTAAAAAAAAAAGAAAATGCAAGTGGGGTCTGGGCATTGATGCATCTGGCTGAGCACACATCACCATGCTCCAGGACCCAAGTTTGAGTCCCTCATCCCCATCTGCAGGAGGGAAGCTTCAAGCGGTGAAGCAGTGCTGCAGGCGACTCTCTTTCATTCTCTCTCCCTCCTCCTTTCTTCTCAATTTCTCTCTGTCCTATCAAATAAAAACAAAAAAGGAAACTAAATTCCAGTAAAAACCCTGATGGCAATAAAAATGCAAAAGTGACATTTTAATACACTTATTTGTTATTTTTAATAAGACAGAGACATTGAGAGGGGAGGAGGATACAGAGAGTGATAGAGAGACACCTGCAGTACTGTTTCACCACTAGTGATACTTTCCCTTTGTAGGTGGGGAGCAAGGACTTGAACCCAGATCCTTATGCACGGTAATGTGTGTGCTCAGCTGTTCAGCTGTGTGAACCACCGCCCAGCCTCCAAGTGATACTTCTTGAAGGAAGTTCTGGTTATGGGCTATAGTATGAGCATCTGCCCAAGTTTCCAACCTCCCACAAATGCATATGCCAACTTATAGCAATGGTAAGAGTTCACTTGGTTTGCTGGTAGAACCCTGATTGATAGCGATATAAATCAGAAACCACATCACATCCCAAACGGACATGGGCTAGATCAGAGAAATGCGAATCAAAACCACAGTGGGCAATGACCCTGGGTCCATGCTCCCAGAGAGATAGAGAGTGGGAAAGCTCTCAGGGGAGGGGGTGGGATATGGAGATTGGGTGGTGGGAATTGTGTGGAGTTGTACCCCTCCTACCCTATGGTTTTGTTAATTTATCTTTTCTTAAATAAAAAAATAATGAAATAAATAAATAAAAGTAAATTTTAAAAAAACACAGTGGGCCTGCCACTTCGAATCTGCCAGAATGACTGTCATCAAAAAGATGCAAAACAGGGACTGGGTGGTAGTGCACCTGGTAGAGAACACGTTACCATATGCAAAGACCGGGGTTCAAGCCCCTGGTCCCCACTTGCAAGGGGGAAACTTCACAGTGGTGAAATATACAGGTGTTTCCCTTCCTCCCTCCCTCCCTCTCTACTAGCTCCCCCTCCCTCTCAATTTCTCTCTGTCTCTATTAAAAAATAAATTAAAATGACAAAAAATAAAAATAAGACAAGTTTGGCGAGGATGTATAGAAAATAGAACTCTCGGGAGTCGGGCAAGCGCACGTGGCACAAAGCACAAGGACCTGTGTAAGGATTCTAGTTTAAGCCCCCAGCTCCCCACCTACAGGGGAGTCACTTCACAAGCAGTGAAGCAGGTCTGCAGGTGTCTATCTTTCTCTTCCCCTCTCTGTCTTCCCCTCCTCTCTCCATTTCTCTCTGTCTTATCAAACAATGATTACAATAATAACTACAACAATAAAACAACAAGGGCAACAAAAGGGAAAAAATAAATAAAATGTTTAAAAAAATCTTTAAAAACATAGTATTGGAAGTTCTTGCCATAGCAATCAGGCAAGAGAAAGAAATCAAAGGAACACAGATTGCAAGGGAAGAAGTCAAGCTCTCACTATTTGCAGATGATGTGATAGTATACATAGAAAAACCTAAAGAATCCAGCAGAAAACTACTAGAAGTTATTAGGCAACATAACAAGGTGTCAGGCTACAAAATCAATGTACAAAAATCAGTGGCATTTCTTTATGCAAACACTAAATCTGAAGAAGAAGAAGAAGAAGACATCCAGAAATCACTCCCATTTACTGTTTCAGCAAAATCAATAAAATATCTAGGACTAAAGTTGACCAAAGAAGTGAAAGACTTGTATACTGAAAACTATAAGTTGCTACTCAAGGAAACAGAAACTGATATGAAGAAATGGAAAGATATCCCATGTTCATGGACTGGAAGAATAAATATCATCAAAATAAATATTCTCCCCAGAGCCATATACAAATTTAATGCAATACCCATCAAAGTTCCACCAAGATTCTTTAAGAGAATAGAACAAACACTACAATCATTTATCTGGAACCTGAAAACACCTAGAATTGCCAAAAACATCTTGAGGAAAAGAAACAGAAATGGAGGCATCACACTCCCAGATCTCAAACTATATTATAAAGCCATCATCATCAAAACAGCTTGTTACTGGAACAAAAATAGGCACACAGACCAGTGGAACAGAATTGAAAGCCCAGAAATAAATCCCCACACCTATGGACATCTAATCTTTGATAAGGGGGCCCAAAGCATTAAAGGGAAGAATAAGGCTCTCTTCAGTAAATGGTGCTGGGAAAACTGGGTTGTAACATGCAGAAGAATGAAATTGAACCACTTTATCTCACCAGAAACAAAAATCAACTCCAAATGGATCAAAGACCTGGATGTTAGACCAGAAACAATCAAATACTTAGAGGAAAACACTGGTAAAACACTTTCTCACCTACACTTCAAGGAGATCTTTGATGAAATAAACCCAAGTTTATTTAGTCTGCAAGAGAGACTAAAGCAGAAACAAACCAATGGGACTACATCAAACTGAAAAGCTTCTGCACATCCAAAGAAACTATTAAACAAACAAAGAGACCCCTCACAGAATGGGAGAAGATCTTCACATGCCATACATCAGACAAGAAACTAATCACCAAAATATATAAAGAGTTCAGCAAACTTAGCAACAAAAAAGCAAATGACCCCATCCAAAAATGGGCAGAGGATATGAACAAAACATTCACCTCAGAGGAGATCCAAAAGGCTAACAAACATATGAAAAACTGCTATAGGTCACTGGTTGTCAGAGAAATGCAAATTAAGACAACATTGAGATACCACCTCACTCTTGTAAGAATGGCATACATCAAAAAGGACAGCAGCAACAAATGCTGGAGAGGCTGTGGGGACAGAGGAACCCTTTTGCATTGTTGGTGGGAATGTAAATTGGTCCAGCCTCTTTGGAAAGCAGTCTGGAAAACTCTCAGAAGGCTAGACATGGACCTTCCATATGATCCAGTAATTCCTCTCCTGGGGTTATACCCCAAGGACTCCATAACACCCAACCAAAAAGAGGTGTTTACTCCTATGTTCATAGCAGCACAATTCATAATAGCTAAAACCTGGAAGCAACCCAGGTGCCCAACAACAGATGAGTGGCTGAAAAAACTGTGGTATATATACACAATGGAATACTATACAGCTTTCAAGAATAATGAACCCACCTTCTCTGACCCATCTTGGACAGAGCTAGAAGGAATTATGTTAAGTGAGCTAAGTCAGAAAGATAAAGATGAGTATGGGATGATCCCACTCATCAACAGAAGTTGAGTAAGAAGATCTGAAAGGGAAACTAAAAGCAGGATCTGATTAAATTGAAAGTAGGGCACCAAAGTAAAAACCCTGTGGTGAGGGGTAGACATGCAGCTTCCTGGGCCGGTGGGGTGTGGGGGTGGGTAGGTGGGTTGGGACACAGTCTTTTGGTGGTGGGAATAGTGTTTATGTACACTCCTAGTAGAGTGTAGTCATATAAATCACTAGTTAATTAATATGAGGGGGAAAATTAATTGTATGTCTCGAAGTTTTTAAAACACAGACTGAGTCTTTTAAATATATAGGCTGTGTATGTGATATGTAGACTCTCTCAAAAGCCTAGACCAAGTAGATCAGAAGCAACCAATGGCACAGCTACATACAAGATACTGGGTATTATACAGCAAACCCTAACAAAAGGACTTTTCAAAGTTAACCCAATTACCAAATAATGAGATGATAACATTAACTATCCACTGTCTTTTTGAACCCTAAGACAGCAGGAACCTCACATCTCCACTATAGAGCCCCTACTTCCCCCAGTCCTGGAACCTTAGGATAGGGCCCACTTTCCTGCATGCCTCTCCCAATCCATATAAAATAATATTGCATCTGCCGACCGCAACCTAATCAATGCAACGATTGCCACCTCAACATGCTTCACTTCAGACTGTGTCCAGAGACTTCACGTGTGGAATGACAACCCTTCATCTTCATTACTCGGGTGAGACCTTTCCTTTCATAATATTCTCTAATTCCATCCCAGGTGGTTCACTTTCTAACAAAGTGCCAAAACCTAGATATAGACCAGGTTCTGTGAGAGAGAGCATATGTTCACACATATCCATAAACTAGTGCAAAATATATACCTGAAAGCAGAAGTACACTAGAGTTTGCAGTGAGTATCCCCCTAACACTTCCTCTCCACTATTCCAACCTTTGGGTCCATGATTGCTCAATAATTTGTTTGGCTTTGTATAGTCACTCTCTTTTCAGTCACCAGGTTCCAGATGCCATCAGGATGCCGGCCAGGCTTCCCTGGACTGAAGACCCCACCAATGTGTCCTGGAGCTCCGCTTCCCCAGAGACCCACCCTACTAGGGAAAGAGAGAGGCAGACTGGGAGTATGGACCAACCAGTCAATGCCCATGTTCAGCGGGGAAGCAATTACAGAAGCCAGACCTTCCACCTTCTGCAACCCACAATGACCCTGGGTCCATGCTCCCAGAGGGATAGAGAATGGGAAAGCTATCAGGGGAGGGGATGGGATATGGAGATTGGATGGTGGGAATTGTGTGGAGTTGTACCCCTCCTACCCTATGGTTTTGTTAATTAATCCTTTCTTAAATAAAAAAAATAAATTAAATTAAATAAAAATAATAACACCAAAAAAAGAAATAAAATAGAACCCTGTTACAGTTGGTAGGAATAGAAATCAGTTTAACCACTATAGAAAGCAGTATAGAACGACATCAATAACAACTACAACAATAAAACAACAAGGGCAACAACAAAAGGGAATAAATAAATAATTTTTAAAAATTAAACAAAAGAAAGCAGTATAGAGGTTCCTAAAATCTTAAAAGTCAGAATTACCAAATCAGTAATTCTACATCTGGGTATTTAACTAAAGTAAACAAAAACACAAATTCAAATATATATATATGCACAAATATTCACTGAAGTATTAGTGACAATAACTAAGATGGGGCCAGGTGGTGGCGCACCTGGTTCAATGCATATGTTGCAGTGCACAAGGACCCGGCTTCAAGCCCCCAGTCCCAACCTGTAGGGGGAAGCCTTGCAAGTGGTGAAGCAGAGCTGCAGGTGTCTCTCTGTTTCCCCACTCTCTGTCTCCTCACTCCACTCACAGTTTTTCTCTGTCTCTATCCAGTAAGTAAGTAAGTAAGTAAGTAAGTAAATAAATAAATAAATAAATAAATAAAATAAAATATTAAGAAAAAAACAATAGCACACTTGGCACAAAGCGCATGGACCAACATAAGGATCCCAGTTCGAGCACCCGGCTCCCCTCCTGTAGGGGAGTTGCTTCAAAAGCGGTGAAGCAGGTCTGCTGGTGTCTATCTCTCCTCCTGTCTTCCTCTCCTCTCTCCATTTCTCTCTGTCCTATCTAACAACATGACACCAATAACAACAACAATAATAACTACAACAACAATAAAAAACAAGGGCAACAAAAGGGAAAATAAATAAATATAAAAAATTGTTTTAAAAAAAGAGAAAAAAATAATGAAGATATAGAAACAAACTAAGTGCCCATAATTAAATGAAAACAGAAAATGAAGGATGCATAAATGTATGTATGTATATACACACAGAGATCAAAACATGAAATATCCCCATTTGTAACAACATGGATGGACCTAAAGAATATTGTATTAAAAAAAGAATATTGTATTAAATGAAATAAGTTTAATAAAGAAGGACCTGGTGGTAGTGCATTTGGTTGACCACACATATTACAGTGTACAAGGGCCTGGGTTCAAGCCTCCAGTACACATCTGTTGGGGGGGGGACTTCACAAGCGGTGAAGCAGTGTTGCAGGTGTTATTCATATATATATATATATATATATATATATATATATATATATATATATATGTGTGTGTGTGTGTGTGTGTGTGTGTGTGTGTGTGTATATGTATATATTCTCCTATACATATAATTTTTCCAGAGTACTGAAAAAAGCCAGAACTTTGGCTTATGGTGGTGCTTGGGATTGAGCCTGGGACCTCGGAGCTTTAGACAGGGGAGTCTCTTTGTAGAACCATATGCTATCTTCCTCACTCCTCTCTCCTTACCTGTTTCACCCTCCATTATCAATTCCTCTCTCTCTATCCAATTAATTAAGTAAAACATTATATCATTTATTTGTTTGTTTATTGCCTCCAGGGTTATCGCTGCGGCTCAGTGCCTGCACCATGAATTCACTACTCCTAGAGGCTATTTCTTTCCCTTTCTTGCTGCCCTTGTTGTTTATTGTTGTTGTTATTGTTATTGTTGCCACTGCTGTTATTATTGTTGGATAGGTCAGAGAGAAATCGAGAGAGGACAGGAAAACAGAGAGAGGGAAAGAATCAACCCCCTGCAGGTGAGGAGCCGGGGGTTCGAACTGGGATCTTTAAGCCAGTCCTTGAGCTTTTCGGTCTGTAAGCTTAACCTGCAGCACTACCACCCAACCCCCAAATATTATATCTTTTAAAAAGTCAAATAAAGACAAGTAGTATGATTTGACTTTTTTTTTTTGCCTCCAGGGTTATTGCTGGGGCTCAGTGTCTGCACTATAAATCCACTGTTCCTTCAGGGGTCGGGCGGTAGTGCTTCGGGTTAAGTGCACATGGTGCAAAGCGCAAAGACCTGCGTAAAAATCCCGGTTGGAGCCCCTGGCTCCCCACATGCAGAGGGGTCGCTTCACAAGCGGTGAAGCAGGTCTGCAGGTGTCTATGTTTCTCTCCCCCTCTGTGTTCACCTCCTCTCCATTTCTCTCTGTTCTATCCAACAACGACATCAATAACAATAAAAATAACAACCACAACAACAATAAAACAACAAGGGCAACAAAGGGGGGGGGTTGGAAATAGCTTCCAGGAGCAGTGGATTCATGGTGCAGGCACCGAGCCCCAGAAATAACCCTGGAGGCAATATATATATATATAATTCCACTGCTCCTTTGGCCATTTATTTTATTTTTATTTTTTTGATAGGACAGAGAGAAATTGAGAAAATTGGTGGGGTGGAGAGTAGGGGTGATAGGTAATGGGAGAGGGTAGCGAATTGCTTAGAAATAGCACAGAAGGGAGTCCGGCGATAGCGCAGCAGGTTAAGCGCACGTGGTGCAAAGCGCAAGGAGAGGTATAAGGATCCCAGTTCCAGCCCCCGGCTCCCCACTTGCAGGGGAAGTCACTTCACAGCAGTGAAGCAGGTCTGCAGGTGTCTGTCTTTCTCTCCCCCCACCCCGTCTTTCCCTCCTCTCTCAATTTCTCTCTGTCCTATCCAACAACGACGACATCAACAACAACAATAACTACAACAACAAAACAACAAGAGCAACAAAAAGGAAAATGAATAATAATAATAAAAGAAATGTCACAGAAATAGGACCTAAAGCCTAAACCCCAGGAGAGCAAACAAGAACCCAGGTTCAAGCCCCCACTTCCCACCTGCAGTGCAGGGTGGGAGTTTCACAAGCAGGAAAACAAGGATGCAGGTGTCTCTATCTCCCCCTTCCCTATCAATTTCTCTCTGACTCTATCAAAAATTAAATAAGTTGCAGATATGACTGTGATGCCAGCCTGACTTCCCTGGGCAGATGACTCACTGATGTGTCCTGGGACCCCACCTCCCCAGAGCCCTACCCCACTAGGGAAAGATAGAAACAGCTTGGGAGTACAGATAGACCTGCCAATGCCCACATCCAACAGAGAAGCAATTAAAGAAGCCATACCTTCCACCTTCTGCATCCCATAATGATCCTGGGTCCATACTCCCAGAATGATAAAGAATAGGAAAGCTTCTTTTATTTATTTACTTATTTATTTATTTTCTCTTTTTTGTTGCCCTTGTTTTATTTATTGTTGTAGTTATTAGTTTTGTTGTTATTGATGTCATCGTTGTTGGTTAGGACATAGAGAAATGGAGAGAGGAGGGGAAGACAGAGAGGGGGAGAGAAAGACAGATACCTGCAGACCTGCTTCACCACCTATGAAGTGACCCCCCCCCCGCTGCAGGTGGGGAGCCGGGGGCTCTAACCAGGATCCTTATGCCAGTCCTTGTGCTTTACACCACGTGCGCTTAACCCGCTGCACTACCGCCCAACTCCCAGGAAAGCTTCTAATGGAGGGGATGGGATATGGAACTCTGGTGATGGGAATTGTGTGGAATTATACCCCTCTTATCCCACAATCTTTTAGATCATTATGAAATCACTAATAAAATGAAAAAGAAACACTAAAAAATAAAAAATTAAGAAAATAAACATTTAAAAAATGGTACGGGGCCAGTGAGATAGTTCACTTGGATAGTGCGCTTCTTTGCCATGTGCATGACCCAGGTTTGACCTTCATCCCCACTGCATAGAAGCTTTGGTGCTGTGATGTCTCTCTCTCTCTCTCTCTCTCTCTCTCTCTGTCTCTCTCTCATAATAAAGTATCTTTCAAAAAAAATGAAAACCTGGTATGAGAAGTCAGGCACATCTGGTTGAGTGCTCACATTACAGTGCAAAAGGACTTGGG
The DNA here is from genome assembly GCF_950295315.1 of Erinaceus europaeus. NCBI lineage: Eukaryota > Metazoa > Chordata > Mammalia > Eulipotyphla > Erinaceidae > Erinaceus > Erinaceus europaeus. Next base: position 29,204,465 of record NC_080185.1, read on the forward strand.
TTCAAGACTCTGGTTCCCACCTGTAGGGGGTAAGCTTCACAAGTGGTGAAACAATGCTGCAGATGTCTCCCTCCTCCTCCTCCTCCTCCTCGTCCTCCTCCTCCTCCTTCTCCTCCTCCTCTTCCTCCCTCCTCCTTCTCTCTATCTCCCATTTCCCTCTTAATTTCTGCCTCTATTGAAAATAAATAAATGGAAATTGACAACAAATGGGTCCCAGAACAAAAAATACTTAAATATGCAGACCCCAACCTGCAGAAAAAGCATAGACTTCAATAATAAGGACTAGCCCCAGAGCTGTGCAGTGGTAAAGTACTGGACTTGCAGGTGTGGGTCCCACGTTCAATTTGAGGCACTGCAAATGCCAGAGTGGTGTTCTAGTTCTCCCTCTCTCTCTCTCTCTCTCTCTCTCTCAATAAATATTTTTAAATGCTTTTATTTATTTAGGATACAGAGAGAAATTTGGAGGGAAAGGGGATATAGAAGGAGAGAAAAGGGAGTCGGACTGTAGCGCAGCGGGTTAAGCGCAGGTGGCGCAAAGCACAAGGAACGGCATGAGGATCCCGGTTCGAACCCCGGCTCCCCACCTGCAGGGGAGTCGCTTCACAGGCGGTGAAGCAGGTCTGCAGGTGTCTGTCTTTCTCTCCTCTCTGTCTTCCCCTCCTCTCTCCATTTCTCTCTGTCCTATCCAACAACGACGACAACAACAATAATAACTACAATAATAAAACAACAAGGTCAACAAAAGGGAATAAATAAATAAAATAAAATATTTTTTTAAAAAAAGGAGAGAAAAGAAGCCAGGCAGTACCATAGTGGGTTAAGCGCACATAGTGCAAAGCACAAGGACCAGCGTAAGGATCCCAGTTCGAGCCCCAGCTCCCCATCTGCAGGGGAGTCTTCACAGGTGGTGAAGCAGGTCTGCAGGTGTCTTTCTCTCCCCCTCTCTGTCTTCCCCTCCTCTCTCCATTTCTCTCTATCCTATCCAACAACAACGACATAACAACAACAATAATAACTACAACAATAAAAAAGGGCAACAAAAGGGAATAAATATTTTTTTAAAAAAAGAAAAGATAGGGAGAGAAAAGGGGGTCAGGCGGTACCACAGTGGGTTAAGCACACATGGTGTGAAACACAAGTACCGGCTTAAGGATCCCGCTTGGAGCCCCCCCCACCTGCAGAGGGGTCGCTTCACAAGCAGCGAAGCAGGTCTGCAGGTATCTATCTTTCTCTCCTACCTTTGTCTTTCCCTCCTTTCTTGATTTCTCTCTGTCCTATCCAACAACAACAATAATAACAACAACAATAATAACTATAACAATGATAAAACAACAAGGTTAACAAAAGGGGGGGAAGCCTCCAGAAGCAGTGGATTCATAGTGCAGGCACCGAGCCCCAGCAATAACCGTGGAGACAAAAAAAAAAAAAAAAGGAAGAAAAACAAAGGGAGAGGAGAGGAGAGGAGAGGAGAGGAGGGGAGGGGAGGGGAGGGGAGGGGAGGGGAGGGGAGGGGAGGGGAGGGGAGGGGAGGGGAGGGGAGGGGAGAGGAGAGGAGAGAGAACTTCTTCACCACTAATGAAGTTTCCCCCCTGGAGGTGGGGGTCAAGGGCTTGAATGTAAATCCTTGTGCACTGTAATATGTGTGTTCTACCAGGTGTTCCACCACCTGGTCCTTAATACATCTTTTTTTTTTTTTTTTTAAGCTAACAGAGTGTAGTTCAGGAGGTGGCACAGTGGGGAAAGCATTGGACTTTCAAGTGTGAGATCCTGAGTTCAATCCCCAGCAATGCATGTACCAGAGTAATTCTATGGCATCCTCTCTCCACCCCTCCCCCCGCTTCCACCCTTCTTCCTCTCTCTCCCTCTCATTAGCAAATAAAATCTTTAAAAAAAAAACTAATAAAAAGCAATGCAGGGGCCATATGATGGCGCACTTGGTTGAGCAAACACAGTACAATGTGTAAGGACCTGGGTTTGAGCCCCCAGTCCCCACCTGCAAGGGGAAAGTTTTTCGAGTCATGAAGCAGTACTGCAGACGTCTCTCTGTCTCACTTCCTCTCTATCTCCCCTTTCTCTCTCAATTTATGTCTCTATTCAATAAAAATAATTTAAAACATTTAAAAAAGAGAGAGACACCTTCAGACCTGCTTCATCACTTGCAAAGCTTTCCCCCTGAAGTTGGGGGTCACAAGCTTGAACCCAGGTCCCTGTGCCTTTATAACATGTACCTTCAACAAAGTGCACCACCACCTGGCCCTGCGCCGGTCTCTCTCCCTCTCTATCACAACCCTCCCTCTTGGTTTCTGGCTGTCTCTAGCCAATAAATAAAGATTAAAAAAAATCAAGACCAATGTGCAGAGAGTAAGATGAGACACCTGATGCACTCCCCACTCCACCCCCACCACAGTAAAGAAAGCACCTGGTCCAGAAAATACCAGAGGCCCAGGGCAACAGCCAAGTGGCAGTGCATGAGGACTTGAGGACCCAGGTTCAATCCCCAGCACCACCATATGTTAGAGCTGAGCAGTGCTTCCGGTCTCTCTTCCCCATTCTGTCTCTCATAGAAATAAATCTGTAAAGTAAAATGATGGTCTGAGGAGATAGCTTCCCAGGATAGGACGTGTGCCTTGTCATACACACATCTCAGGTTCAAGTCCCAGGATCACATGGGAGTACCACAGAGGCACCAGGGGAAGTCTAGCACTATGGTAACTCACCCTATCATGTACACGTTGTGCGGGCCAAGCGCACACACACACACACAAACACACACCACTTCAGTGTAATGTTAAGCACTTACCTTTTCTACAAACTTGAACAACCATGGTCCACTTGGGTGCACCCAAGTGTATGGAGCATGAGATGACTGCAACACCATATCTACTAATGAGATTCTTACCCACACACCTGTAAATGAGAAGAGTCTTGCTTTAAGGGAGTTTATGATTCCATTTCCAATCTGGCGATCAAAACCCATGTTCCACACCACTATGCAAAGCTGTTCTTGGCTTTAGTGACATGCTTCTTATCTTCAGAAGCTTCCTTCCTGAGAAGATTCTGTATACATTCCAAATGTGAACTCCCTAACATTGACGAATGTTAGAGAAATATTTGGGGGGCCGTAGGGTGGCGTACCTGCCTAAGCACACATAGCATGAAGCACAAGGATCCAGTCAAGGATCCAGGTTCAAGCCCCCGGCTCCCTACCTGCAGGGAGGACGCGTTACCTTTCTATCTATCTTCCCTTTCCCTCTCAAGTTCTCTGTCCTATCCAATAAAATGAGGGGGGAAAACGGCCACCAAGCGCAGTGGATTTGTAGTGCAGGCATCAAGTCCCAGTGACAGCCCTGGAAGCAAAAAAAAAAAAAAAAAAAAAAAAGCTTGCTTTAACACTGAATCATTATCATGATTTCCTAAAATACTTGGGAAACTGTTAATATGCTTTGTGCCAGTGACATGGCCTCACATGTGCACAATTTCACCACTCAGGACATTTTTTTTCATCCAGGGAGACAGAGACAGAGAGGAAGAGACACCACAGCAACAGAGCTTCTTCTGGTGCCACAGTGCCGCCCAGGTGGTACCAGGGTTTGAACTTGGGCCAAGAGCTTGGTGAATTACATAACTTACCAGGTGAATTCACTCTCTGCTGCCTTATTAATACCTAGACATCTTTCCTTAAACTGTTGAAAAAACATGGCTTGTTTCATAATTTATATTTGTATCTAGTGCATGTCTTTTTTTTTTTCTTTCTTTTTTTCACCAGAGCACTGCTGCTCAGCTCTGGCTTATGTTGGTGTAGGGGATTGAACCTGGGACCTTGTAGCCTCCAGAGTGAGAATCTGTTTGCATAACTACCCCTCTTTTCTTCTCCTTCCTTCCTGTTTCTTTCCCCCCCCCCTTTTTTTTTTTACCAGAGTACTCACTGTTCACTCTGACTTATGGTAGTGCTGGGGATTGAACATGGGCTCTTCTGTGCCTCAGGCATGAAAGTCTTTTTGCAGAACCATTATGTGCTCTCCAGTCCCTAAAGAAGTCTTAAACACAACCCATTACATAGCTACTGTTTTCTGAGAGAGGCGGGTCTTTCAGGAATTGTTTTACAGGTCTTCAGTGAAATTTCAGTGAAGTAATGGCAACAAAACAAAACAAACAAAAAGAGCTCAGAGAAAGGACTAGCAGTAGCCAAAGGGAAGAAGGTTGGGAATGGGGAAGATGAGTGAAGAGAATCAAAAAGAGACACCAATGCCCAGTAACAAAATAAGCTGCATGAATGGATGGAGTCCACGCTGTGGGGCCCATCAGCAATAATGCTGTTCTGCAAATCTGGGGAAAAAAACCCATTAACAATAGATGAGAACCACACCATGTGGTGATTACTTTGCAGTGCATCCAAGTAGAGAATCATTATACCATGCCCTTGAAATTAATATAATACTGTATGTCAAATATAATTCCATTAAAAAAATCCTGGGGGCTGGGTGGTGGCGCAGCAGGTTAACCACACATGGCGCGAAGTACAAGGACCGATGTAATGATCCGGGTTAGAGCCCCCAGCTCCCCACCTGCAAGGTGGTCGCTTCACAGGCGGTGAAGCAGGTCTACAGATGTCTATCTTTCCCCTTCCCTGTCTTCCCCTTCTCTCTCGATTTCTCTGTCCTATCCAACAACAACAGCAATAACAACAACAACAACAACAACAATAACCATGATAAACAACAAGGGCAACAAAAGAGAAAAAAATAGCCTCTGGGAGCAGTGGATTCATAGTGCAGGCACCAAGTCTCAGCAATGACCCTGGAGGAAAAAAAAAAAAAGACTTTTTAAAAATCCTAAAAAGTAGACAGTAGTGGCCACTGGAATTTTTTGCCTCTATAACCATATGGGGCTTTCCCTATGATCGACTGAAGGGCGAAACAACTTGAGTTTGATGTACACATGGGCCAGCTCAGGGTGTGGGTGCAGATGGGCAGCATCTGCATTACAGCCACATTTAAGAGTAAAGAAAAAAATGTTACTTTTTATTTATTTTTTATTCCCACCAGGTTTTTATGCTGGGGCTCAGTGCCTACACAATGAATTCACTACTCCTGGTGGCCTTTTTTTTTTTTTTAAATAGGTCTGAGAGAAATGGAAAGAGGAAGGGAAAACAGAGGAGAAACACCTGCAGCCCTGCTTCACTGCTCCTGAAACTTCTTGTCTGCAGGTAGGTACCAGATGGTTGAACCCAGATCCTTGTACATGGTTAGCATGCTCAAGTATGTACACCACAGCCTGGGTCCAGGAAAATCTTTCTAATGACCGGAACCACAAAGAGTTTATGTGATCATCCACTTGGTGTGGGAAAAGAAGCCCAAAATAACGTTTGTTGAAAATGTGCAAATCGGGCAGTAGCGCAGTGGGTTAAGCACAGGTGGCGCAAAGCGCAAGGACCAGCATAAGGATCTGGGTTCAAGCCCCGGGCTCCCCACCTGCAGGGGAGTCTCTTCACAGACGGTGAGGCAGGTCTGCCTTGCAGGTGTCTCTTTTCCTCTCCCCCTCTCTGTATTCCCCTCCTATCTCCATTTCTGTCCTATCCAACAACAATGACGACAACAATAATAACTACAACAATAAAACAACAAGGGAGACAAGAGGGAGTAAATAAATAAATATTAAAAAAAGAAAATGTGTAAATGTCTGGAGAAGAACTCCACAGATACTTCAACCAAAGAGAGAGATGACTAACAGACACATTTTAAAAAATGCTCCATCAGGAACAACATAATGGGCCCTCTTGTGAGCTTCTACAGGACCTTGTGGTTCCACTGTGGAACAATGGTAGGGACTGCCCTATTCTCTGAAGGGAAGTTTGGTCAACATACTCTGCCACTCAAAGAAGATGGGTCCCGCAATGAGTGCAGCCTAGAATGTTCCAAGCTGTGACCACAGAATGGGAGCTCAGACCTACTGAGACGCAGAGGTTACATAGGCTCCTGTGCTGAATGCGGGCCCCAGATCAGGTCTTATAGTTGACAATATTTATATACTTTTCCCATATTTGGGAGCTACTCTCTTCCCTGATCCAGCGTTCTAGTCCTTTTTCTTTTATTTTTTTATATTCTATTATCTTTATTTTTTTATTGGATAGAGACAATCAAAAATTGAGAGGGAAGGGGAAGAGAGGGAGAGAAACAGAGAGACACCAGCAGTCCTGCTTTACCACTTGTGAAGCTTCCCCGCTGCAGGTGGGGACCGGGGCCTTGAACCTGGGTTCTTGTGCATTGTAATATGTGTGTTCAACCAGGTGCGCCACCACCTGGCCCCTCTAATCCTTTTTCCAACTATGATACTATCTCTCCAGATAATACCTTGGGTCCACCTGCATGTTAGCTGTCAGGCGCAGCCAAAAACTAGTAAAGTCATGGGCCCCTTGGAATATACTTAAAATAGACCTACTAGCTTTTTTCCAAAATAAAAAAGACCTCAAGTTTCACTTGCTATATTTTTACCTTTAGGTTCCTGATTATTAAACATTTTGTTCTGATATATATATATATATTTGCCTCCAGGGTTATCACTGAAGCTTGGTGCCTGCATTATGAATCCACTGCTCCTGGAGGCTATTTTTTTTCCCTTTTGTTGCCCTTATTGTTTATCATTGTTGTTATTATTGTTGTTGTTGTCATTGTTGGATAGGACAGAGAGAAATCAAGAGAGGGGAAAACAGAGAAGGGAAAGACAGACACCTGCAAACCTACTTCACAGCTTGTGAAGTGACCCCCATGCAGGTTGGGAGCCAGGGCTTGAACCAGGATCATGCTTGAACCATGTATGCTTAACCCACTGCACTACTGCACTACTGCCCAGCCCCCTGCTTTATATCTTAATGCTTTTTCAGCTACCAAGTTGCAGATGCTACCATGCCAACATGAATTCCCTGGGCAGAAGACCTCATCAATGTGTCCTGGAACCCCACTTCTCCAGAGCCCTCTCCCATTAGGGAAAGTTAGAAACAGGCCAGGAGTATGGATCAACCTGCTAATGCCCATGTCCAGTGTAGAAGCAGTTACAGAAGCTAGACCTCCCACCTCCTGCACCCCATAAAGATCTTTGGTCCATACTCCCAGATGGATAAAGAATAGGAAAGTGGGAGTTGGGAGGTAGCGCAGCAGGTTAAGCACATGTGGCGCAAAGCGCAAAGACTGTTTAGGATCCTGGGTCAAGCCCCCGGCTCCCCACCTATAGGGGAGTCGCTTCACAGGTGGTGAAGCAAGTCAGCAGGTGTCTCTATCTCTCTTCCTCTCTACCTCTCCCTTCTCTCTCAATTTCTCTGTCTCTATCCAATAACAAAGAACAAACACCAAAAAAATAAAGAACAGGAAAGCTTCAAATGGGGATGGGATATGGAACTCTGGTGGAGGGAACTGTGTGGAATTGTAACCCTCTTATCCTACAATCTTAATGATCATTATTAAATCAATTTAAAAAATGCTCATTATCATTACTACCAGGGAAACGCAAATCAAGATAACAATGACATATAATCTCACACCTGCGAGAATGGCCTTTATCAGAACAGCTAGAAACAAATGCTGGTGAGAGTGTAAACAAAGGGAACCCTCATACACTGCTGGTGGGAAAATGAATTGGTCCATTGCCTGAGGAAAAGAGCCTGGAGCTTTCAAAATGTTAAAAATAGGTCTATAATATGAATCAGCAATTCCACTCCTGAATATATTATATGAAGAATGAAAAAAACTTTAACCCAAAAATATGAGCATATATGTTCATTATAGCTTTATTCACAATAGTCAAGATAAGGAAACAAACCAAGCACCCAATAAAGGTGAATGAAATATGACAAAGATGCCATGCATATGTGATAAAGTCTTACCTTTTGTGATGACATGGACAGAACTAGAAAAGTTCATACTAAGTGAAATAAGGAGAAATATTGGATTATTTCACTCATGCCAGATATAAAGAAACAAAGCAGTGGTCTGGGAGGTGGCGCCAGTGGTAAAGCTTTGGACTCTCAAACATGGGGTCCTGAGTTCGATCCTCGGCAGCACATGTGCCAGAATGATGTCCGGTGCTTTCTCTCTCCTTTCTCATAAATAAATAAAATATTAAAAAAATAAAAAAGAAACAAAGCAAGGTAACAAACAACTCTTAGTCTTGGGCTCTGACTCCAATACTAAGATCAACAATTTACATACCCACCAGCTGCACAGGAGGGTTCCCTTACTGCCCCCCCATCCTCTCCAGCATTTGTTACTGTCCTTCCTGACGTATGACACTTTCACAGGAGTGAAGTGTTGTCTTTATCTGCATTTCTCTCAACCCAAGTGTCAAACAACAGATGAGTGGCTAAGAAAGTTGTGGACTACCAACCACTCAGCTATTCAGAATAATGCACTCACTTCTTTAGCTCATCTTGGATGGAGCTTGAAGGAATCCTTATGTGAGATAAGTCCAAGAGAAGGATGGCTATGGGACAATCTCACCCACCCATAGGTGAAACTTAGGAAACTATTCAAGAACAGGAATGGAAAACAAGAAGTAAAACTTGGACTGGGTCTAGTGTATTGCATCAAAGCAAAGGACTCTGGGAAAGGAGGGGAAGTGGGGGCACTGGGGTGGGGGTGTGCTTTGGGGTCCTGGTGCATGATGGTGGAAAAGGACCTAAGTTGGGGGTGAGAGTATTTTGTTTTGCAGACATCTATCATGGGAAGATTAGAAATTGTACCCAACTGTCAACCATATTGTAAACCACTAACCCCATGATAAAATCATAAACATTTAAGTCATTTAAAAAATACTGTGGTCAGGGCAACAAAAGGGGTAAAAAAAGAATTAAAAAAAAAAAAAAAAAACTTAGGGGCCGGGTGGTGGCACACCTGGTTAAGCGCACGTCACAAAAAAAAAAAAAAAAAAACTTAAAAATACTGTGGTCACCAAAAGGGAGAGGTGAGGGACATCTAAGAGCAGAGTGTTACAAAGAACTTGGGTAGAAGGAATTTGCAGAATGGGGAAGCTGCATCCCTAAAACATACAGCCTTGTAAAGTAATAATGTCATTTTAGTCTTAAAACTAGAAAGAAAGTCAACAAGTTTCTCAAAATGAGAAGAAGCTATCAAGTAAACCATACTGATAAGCCATAACACCAACAGAGCTTTCCCCATTAAAAAACAAACAAACAAAAAAACAAAACAAAAAACTTTCCCCACTTAACAGCAACTGTTTGAAAAGCAAACTAAGCCCAGAAGTAGACTGTTAAGTCTGGATCATAGAAAGGTAACTCGTTAAAGGTTAAACCAACACAAATGTCCATCCACTGATAAATGAATAAACAAAGTGTGATATAGGACAGGGGAAATAGCTTGATGGTTAAACTCTCATGTCTGAGGCTCTGAGACTCCGGACGATTCAATTCCCTGCACCACAATAAATCAGGGCTGAGCAGTGCTGTTTATAAAGCAAACAAAAAGTGATATATTCATATGAAACATTTTATAGTCATAAAATGGAATGAAGTATTCATATGTGCTATAAGTAAACCTCAAAATCATAATGCAAGTGAAACAAACCAGACACAAAGCTATATATATTGGATGATCCCACTTATAACAAATGTCCATTGTAGTTAAAACCATTAAGAATGGCAGATTGGTGGTTTTCAGAAACAAGAATGTTTAATATTAAACAGCAGGATTTTGTTTTAGGGTGATTAAAATGTCTTGAAAATAAACAGAGGTGGTGGCTTTACAGTACTGTGACTATACTAAATGTCCCTGAATTGTTCCCATAAAAATGGTTGGTCTGGAGAAAAAAATAAATAAATGAGTAAAATGGTTAGTCTGGGGGACTAGTCTAGGTGGTGCAGTGGATAAAGCCTTAGATTTTCAATCTAAATGGTTAGTCTAGGTGGTGCAGTGGATAAAGCCTTAGATTTTCAATCATGAGGTTCCAAGTTCAAATCCCAGCATCCCATGTGCCAGAAAGCTGCTCATGTTCTCTCTTCAGAAAAAAGAAGTAAATGTAAAAAATAAAAAAGTTAGTTTGGGATCAGAGAGAGAACTCACCCAGTAAGGTACATTCCTTGCTATGCCACAGTCATGTTCAAGCTCTAACAACACAGGAGGCGCTGTGGTACTGGAGGAAGTTCTAGTGCTGTGATATCTCGCTCTCTCTCTGAATGAGAATCACCCACAAGAGTGAGATCATGCATTCACAATGTCCCCCCTGCCACAAAAAAAATCATTAAAATGCTTGGCTTTGTTATATGAATTTCACTGTAAGAAAGCAAACAAAGTACAAGACAGAACAATTGGGAGAAAATATTTGCACAGCACACATGACAAGGAGTTAATAACTGAAATATTAGGAAACTTAATAAAACAACTTAACAAAAAAAATAAGCAACCCAATAAAATATTAGCAAAATATTTAATAGACACTTCTCAAAAAAAGACAAGAGATGGTCCACAAACACATGTAAAAATATCCAACTTCATTTATTAACAAGGAAATATAAGACAAAACCACAGTAAGATACCTCACACAGTTAAGAATGGCCTGCCTCAAACAGATTGGAAACGGCAAGTGTTGGCAAAGATGTGGAGGAAAAAAGACCTTTGGTACACTGTTGGCAAGAATGCAAACTGCCTATCTGTGGAGAACTATAGACACTGATTTCAAAAACAAAACAGTGGTCTCAGAGGTGGTGCAGTGGATAAAGCACTGGACTCTCAGGGATAAGGTCCCGAGTTCAATCCCCAGAAAAACATGTACCAGAGTGATTATTTGGTTTTCTCTCTTTCCTCCTATCTTTCTCATTACTAAATAAATTAACTCTTTAAAAAACAAAAACAAACAAACAAATAAACAGAAATACTATGTCAAACCATACCAGTGAAGGTACATGAAAACTTCAATGTAAAATATTTGCATTCCTATGTCCATAGCTATATAATTCATGATAGCCAGAACATAATAGATGTAAAATTACCATAAATAACCATCAACGGATGACCAGATAAAGCAACTGTGGAATATATAACCAATGTACTACTACTCTGCCACTAAAAAAGATGAAATTAGGGACTAGGGAGATACCCCAGCATTAAGAGCACAGGACTTGCTTGTCCGTTAGGTTCAATCCCTGATCCCTGGCAGTACCATATGAGCTGGCAGAGCTGGTCTCATAATTTTTTTAAACAAAATGAAATTGTGCTTTTCTGCAACAAAAGGGGTGGAAATTGATTCTGCTAAATGACATGGGAGGGAATTAAAAGACAATTAATTACCTTACTAGATGGTTTTACTCAATACAAATAACAAGAGAAAATGAACTCATGAAAACAGTAAACTTAAGACTCAATGAGAATGATGGAAAACGGTGGTTATTGATGGAGAGGAGGAAAGGGGTAGAAGTGATGGTGAGATGACACCAGGACTGTGGTGGCGGGGATGGGGACACTTAGGTGTGAAGCTATCTACACTCCTAAAACAATAAAATGATGTAAACCAATTGTAAACCAATAAAAAGAAATGAACTGCAAAGAAAAAAACGTAGACAACTATCAACCAATAAAACAAAAACCAAAAAGATCTTTAAATTTCCAATTAAAGGGGGTGAGGAAAGCGAGCAGACTGATGTTAAGCATTATTAATTAGAGGGGAGGCATGTGGTGACATACCCAGCAGAGCACACACATTACCTCACCCAAGGACCTGGGTTCAAGTTCCCAGTCCCCATCTGCAGGGGGAAGCTTCACCAACAGTGGAGCAGTGCTGCAGGTATCTGTCTCCCTTTCTCCTCCCCCCCTCCTTATTTGGTCTTGCCCTTATCAGAAAAGAAAGAAAAAAAATATCTAAAGCCACTAAGAATGATAAAATCATTGTGTAGGCACCAAATCCTAGCAATAACCCTAGTGGCAAAAAAAAAAGAAAAGAAAAACCTGTATCATCAAGCTGCCTGAGTCTAATCAAGTCTTGTCAATACAAGAATTCTAAACATCTTGCACAAAGACTAGAATTCTAGAACTGTCTGGTATTTTGACCATTTCATAAGTTGTGGTCTATAGGCTCCAGGGTCGTATTTACGAAGCCAGATTTAGGGCACATACTCTGATAAGTATCAAATATATTCCCAGGGACAATAGATTGTGCTGAAAAAACCCAGGACACCTAACCGCTAAAAGGACAATTCTCTTGATGACTCTAACACTCAAGGAATTAAAGAGAATTCTGTTTCAGACGTTTTACAGACAGGCACAGACACACATAGTGAGTGAATTTGTTTGCATTCTTTTAAGAGTTCATTTCCAATGCTATCAAAGTGGCTGGCTTCAGTGATGCCTGCGTTCATCAGGATGAGAGGATTCCCGGTCCTGGGAGTGCCGGGCCCTCTTGTGCCTGTAGGATTTCTCTCGGCTCCTGCTTCGACTCCTGTGACTATGCCTTTCAGAGCGTCCATTGTGGCGGCTGGAGCTTCGACCTCTGTCCTTATCCCTGTTCTTTTCTTCTCTTTCCTCCCTCCTACTGGAGGACTTGTATTCATGCTTGGGCTTCTTTGATTCCCAGTCTATGTCCCCTGCTCCACTGTAGTAGGCTGTCCTGACCTCAGGGGAGCTGTGGTGTTGCCTTCGCTCTTCTCTGGACCTGACATCAGGGAAGCTGTGGTGCTGCCTTCGCTCTTCTCTGGACCTTACATCAGAGAAGCTGTAGTGTTGCCTTCGCTCCTCCCTGGGCTTGACCTCAGGGGAGCTATAGTGTAGCCATCGCTCTTCTCTGGACCTGGCCTCAGGGAAGCTATGGTGTTGCCTTCGCTCCTCCCTGGATCTGACCTCAGGGGAGCTGTAGTGTTGCCTTCGCTCCTCCCTAGACTTCATCTCAAAGGAGCTATAGTGCTGCCTTCGCTCTTCTCTGGACTTGACCTCAGGGGAGCTGTGTTGTTGCCTTCGCTCTCCTCTGAACCTAACATCAGGGGAGCCATAGTATTGCCTTCGCTCTTCTCTAGACCTGATCTCAGGGGAGCCATAGTGCTGCCATCGCTCTTCTCTAGACTTCACCTCAGGGGAGCCATAGTGCTGCCATCGCTCTTCTCTAGACTTCACCTCAGGGGAGCCATAGTGCTGCCTTCCAGGGGAGCCATAGAGTTGCCTTCGCTCTTCTCTAGACTTCACCTCAGGGGAGCCATAGAGTTGCCTCCGCTCTTCTCTAGACTTGACCTCAGGGGAGCCATAGTGTTGCCTTCCAGGGGAGCCATACAGTTGCCTTCGCTCTTCTCTAGACTTGACCTCAGGGGAGCCATAGTATTGTCTTCGCTCTTCTCTGAACTTGAACTCAGGAGAGCTGTGGTGTTGCCTTCGCTGCTCCCTGGACTTGAACTCAGGAGAGCTGTGGTGTTGCCTTCGCTGGTCCCTGGACTTGGTCTCAGGGGAGCTGTGGTGTTGCCTTCGATGCTCCTTGGACTTGGCCTCAGGAGAGCTGTGGTGCTGTCTTCGCTGCTCCCTGTACTCTGGCTTTGGGCCTTTTTCTGAGTTTTTGCTGCTGCGCTTCCTGGAGCCAGGGTCATCCTTTTCCTTGGTCATCTTGCTTCTGGGTGATGAAGAAGAGGCTAGTTGCTCCACCTGTACTTCCCGGTCAGTTTTGTCTTTATCTTTCTTTTTCTTCTTTTTTTCCTTTTTTCCTAGAGGGGAAAAGGGAGGCAACCAATAAGGAAAGGAAAAAATAATGGACTTAGTGTTCCCCCCACCCCCAAAGTTCCTTTCTTCATTGAATATATTACATCAGACACAAGTGTAAGGGTTCAAAAATGTCCACTTAGACCAAAAGCTATAAATGTTTATCTAGAACCAGAAAAAAACCCAGAATTACCAAAATAATCTTGAGAAGAACAGAACTGGAGGCATCACACCCCCAGATCTCAAACTGTATTATAGGGCCACTATAATTAAAACTGCTTGGTACTGGAACATAAATAGATACACTGACCAGTGGAATAGAATTGAGAGCCCAGAGGTAAGCCCCTACACCCATGGACATCTAAACTCTGACAAAGGTGTCCAAACTATTAAATGGGGAAAGGGGAGTCTCTTCAACAAATGGTGTTGGAAAAAATGGGTTGAAACATGCAGAAGAATGAAATTGAACCACTATATTTCACCAAACACAAAGTAAATTCCAAGCGGATCAAGGACTTGGATGTTAGACTAGCAACTATCAGATACTTAAGAGGAAATATTGGCAGAACTCTTTTCTATATAAATTTTAAAGACATCTTCAATGAAACAAATCCAATTACAAAGAACACTAAGTCAAGAATAAACCAAAGGCACTACATCAAATTAAAAAGCTCCTCCACAACAAAAGAAACCATCACCCAAACAAAGAGACCCCTCACAGAATGGGAGAAGATCTTGACATGCCATACATCAGACAAGAGTTTAATAACCAAAATATATAAAGAGCTTACCAACTCAACAACAAGAAAACAAATGACCACATCCAAAAATGGGGAGAGGACATGCACAGATATTCACCACCACAGAAGAGATCCGAAAGGCCGAGAAGCATATTAAAAACAAAAAAATGTTCCAAGTCATTGATTGTCAGAGAATTGCAAATAAAGACAACAATAAGATATCACTTCATTCCTGAGAATGTCATACACCAGAAAAGATAGCAATGCTGAAGAGACTTGTGAGAACAAAGGAGCCCTCCTGCACTACTGGTGGGAATGTAAATTGGTCCAACCTCTGTGGAGAGCAGTCTGGAGAACTCTCAGAAGGCTAGAAATGGACCTACCCTATGATCCTGCAATTCCTCTCCTGGGGATATATCCTAAGGAACCCAACACACCCATCCAAGAAGATTTGTGTATACCTATGTTCTTAGCAGCACAATTTGTAATAGGCAAAACCTGGAAGCAACCCAGGTGTCCAACAACAGATGAGTGGCTGAGCAAATTGTGGTTTATATACACAATGGAATACTACTCAGCTATTAAAAACGGTGACTTCACACCATTTTCAGTCCATCTTGGATGGAGCTTGAAGAAATAATGTTAAGTGAAATAAGCCAGAAACAGAAGGATGAATATCGGATGATCTCACTCACAGGCGGAAGTTGAAAAACAAGATCAGAAGAGAAAACACTAAGCAGAGCTTGGACTGGATTTGGTGTATTGCATCAAAGTAAAATACTCTGAGGTGGGTAGGGAGTGAGAATTCAGGTCCTGGAACATGATGGCAGAGGACCAAGTGGGAGTTGTATTGTTATGTAAAAACTGGGCAATGTTATGCATGTACAAACTGTTGTATTTGCTGTCAACTAAAACATTAATCCCCCAATAAAGAAATAAAACAAAAAAAAATGTCCACATGAATGGATGGAAGATATATAAGAGGAAAGTGTCCTTGGCAGCAGAGTGAAACAGTCAGTCTGCATTTCTAGGGCCTTTGAGAAGACAAGCCTTAATGTGCTAAGCTGCTATATAAGGCCATCCCACATTCAACTGTCTCTACAAAGGGCCTTGATCCAAAAATCGAACTCTGCTACACTGCTAGTGGGAATGCAAACTAGTGCAGCCCCTTTGGAAGACTGTATGGAGAGTCCTTAAACAAATAAAAATGGAATAACCTTATGATTCAGTGGTAGCTCTCTGATGCATTTATCCAAAGGACACTTACACACTAAATCGAAGGGACATATGCACCATAGCAGCATCATTCACAATAGGCAAGGAGTGGAAGCAGCCTAAGTGTCCATCAACAGATGACTGGCTAAAGAAGCTATGGGGTATATATTCCTGGACTATTACTCTACAATTAAAAAAAGATGCTATTCTGTCCTCTGGGACACAATGGATGGAACTGAAGGTGATTATGCTTAGTGAAATAGGGTGAAAAACAACTACCAGATGGTTTCACTCTTATGTGGAATCTAGAGATCTGATTTACATGAACTTTTCAAGAAAAAAAATCAATACAGAGGCAAGGAAGTTGTTTGTAAAACTTGTGAGAAATCTAGTGGTTAGGAAGTGGGAAGGTAGGGATACAGAACTTTGGTGGTAGGTGTGGTGTGGAATTATAATCTTGTAAATAAAAAAAAAAAAAGAAGAGCCTTCCTCCTGGGTCAAAGGAGGTAGCTCAATATTAGAAATTATGTGACGCATGTGTGAGGATCTGGGTATGATCACCAATAGCACATGTTGGGAGTAGTACACACACACACACACACACACACACACACACACACACACACACACACACACACGACCCTACCTCCCAATAGTCACATTCTAAGTTGATAGGCCGTCAAAACCTCAACACATGAATTTGGGGACACACAATTCAATTCAACCCACACTAGCCTTCAGCTGCTAGCTCCTGTTTCCCATTGCCATACACCTCCCTTCTCACATTTTAGAACTGATCAGCAACTTTCAGTGAGTGCTAGGAGAAGCAGACACTAAGGGCACCTGGAATCTTCTCTTGGGTCTTTAACATTTTACCTTTCTTATGCTTTTTTGTGGGTCTGTCCTCCTCAGACCCCTCCGATGAACTGTGTGAGGGGGTGTGAGCCCCACAGCCCTTCTCACGTAGCTCTCTGGTCACTTCATCCATTTCTTCAGACTCCTTTGGAGCCCGATAGTTAGACACATGATCCACTCGGATGGTTCTTCCTTTGATCTAGGACAGAGAAGCCGTGTTTCAGCAAAGACAGCCTTCCTATTTGAACTCACTTGCAGAAAGCCACAAGCTTGAATCATACCCATTCCATTACCTTCTTGATTATTTTATTCCTGGGAACATTTCCAAAGCTGGGACTTACCCAACTGGTATGTACAACACATTTTCCTACTGACTGATGTGCTCAGCCCTCAGGGCAGTGATTCAGATGGGACTGGGGAGCTGGGAGCCCCTGAGACAACTGTATTAGCACCCTCCTCAGCGTGCCCCACAATAACACAAACATTGTCAAATTCTACATGTGCCACGATGTGAAGGAAAAAAAAAAAAGCTAGTAAGTACCACCCCAAAGTGCGAGCTGCAGGAAAAACTATAGGAAGTGGCATGTACAAATAAAGAATTCCCATCAACCTGTAACAATGATTTATAGAGAAACATACCGTGGCAAAGTCTGGCCGACAGAAGAATTCCTGAAATTGAGCTCAGTGCTACAGCTGTTTTCTCGACACAGATATTAGGGTAAGGCCAAGGCAAACCAGTCATTGGGAGGGGGAAGGAATCTAGAAAAGACCTCTTTTTTTCCTTATACACTCACACTCTGCTCTGCCCACACCAGACTGGAACAACTGGCTCACACGGATATTTCCACCATCAATTACAATGCTTCAAGTGAAATAAAATGTGAGAGGGAGGGAGAGAGAGGAGGAGGAGGGGGAAGGGAAGGGAGAAATGCTAGCAATCAATGAATCGATGTGATAATTTCCTGAGCACTGTATCTCCACACCTCCACAACATATAATATACCCAGCTGACCAGTCCTGTCCTGAAAGCTGTGGAGACCACAATGGAAAATGGAACCAAAGCCCACACACAGGAAAAACCCTGCCAAATCCTATTTAATAATAAGCTCACTCACCTTGATCCCATTGAAATTGTCAACGGCCAGAACTGTGCTCCTCTGGTCCTCATAGCAAAGGAAACAGAACCCTTTGGATTTCCCAGTCTTCTTGTCTCGAACCAGATTAATGTTAACAATCTCCCCATATCTATTTCACAGAAGAATAAAGCATGATTGATCTAAAATGCAAAAGTTTTCATATTGGATAAAACAAAATCCAAATACAGCTGTCTGAACAGGAGACATTATCTAGAACAAGATAGACATAGAAAGTCTAAGAATTAAGTTGCAACAAGGCTACAGAAGGAGCACCCAATTTAACGAATGGGTGGAAATCCATGTGTTGATTCAGGGTAAGAATTTGGTACCTCTGTGACCATGGACTGCGAGCTCAGACTGACAGGGATGCAAAGGTTACACAGGTTCCTGTGCTAAATATGAACAGACATGGGCCCTTGGTCAAATCAATGGGATTAACAGTTAATGGTATACTTTATATACTTTCCTCATATTTGAGAGCTCTCTCTGCCCCAACCCAGCTTTCTAGTCCTATCTTCAACTCTGACATCACCTTCCCAGACAATACTTTTAGCCCACCTGCATGTTAGCTATCAGGCTCAGGCAAAATTACCAAAGTCATGGGCCCCTTGGAATGTACCTAAAGTAGACTTACTAGCTTCTTTCTACACGAAGACCCTTAGTCCCATCTGCTCTATTCTTACCTTTATGTCCCAGATTATTATACAGTTTGTCCTGTTTTATATCTTACCGCTTTTTAGCCACCAAGTTGCAGATGTTACCATGACACCATCCTAACTTCCTTGGGCAGACGACCTCACCAATGTGTCCTCGAACATCCCCTCCCTAGAGCCCTATCCCACTAGGGAAAGATAGAGACAGGCTGGGAGTATGGATCAACCTGCCAACACCCACATTCAGTGGAGAAGCAATTACAGAAGCCAGACCTTCCATTTTCTGCACCCCTTAATGATCCTGGGTCTACACTCCCAGAGGGATAAAGAATAGGGGACCTTCCAATGGAGGGGATGCAATATAAACACTGGTGCTGGGAACTGTACCCTCTTATCCTATAATCTTATTATTATTAAATCACTGATAAAAAATAAATTAATTTAAAAAAGAAAGAAAATATAAATAAACTCAGGCTCAGAATAATTTTGAAAAAAGAATTTGGTATCTTTATGATGCTGAGTTATCTTAACCAAGAACAAAGCCCAAACACCCACATCTACTTATTTTTATATTTTTTTATTTATTATTAACAGTATGTTACAAGACTTTGAGATTAGTTCCATACCACACCCACCAGCAGAGTTCCATATCCCCACTCTCCCACTTCCCAACGATAACCACAAGTCTTATCTTACCAAGTAATCAGCATTAACCAGTGGGACAAAGAGGGTCTTCTTTTATCAAAAAAAAAAAAAAAAAAAAAAGGCCCTGATGCATAGCAAAGGTATAAGCCACAAAACTTTATGTATAAATTAGTAAAGAAAGTTGTATTGTTATCTGGAAAACTGGGAAATGTTATGCATGTAAAAACTATTGTATTTACTGCCCATTGTAAAAAATTAAACCTCATAAAGAAATTTTTTAAAAAAGTGTTCACTGAATAACTTTAAGCAGACAAAGGTAAATATCATGATGGATATGCAAAGACTCTTGCCTAAAGCTTCAAAAGTCTCAGGTTCAATCACCCACACCACCATAAGCCAAAGCTCAGCAGTGCTCTGGTTAAAAAATAAATAAATAAATACATGAAAAAAATGAAAAACTTTAACATGACCAGAAACTAATAGTGAAACTCATGACATTTTCACACACCAATCTTTGATATAACATTTAGAGTTGAGAAAAAAGTTAAGCTAGAGGAATTAATACACAATTATATAATACAAATATAAGCAAACACAATTAGTAATTTGATATAAAGGCAAATCAACTCATAATACAACAATTATATTTTAACAAATGTGTCAGATGAGTAGACATGTATTTCAGTCTTACAAAACATGACAAGATCTTCTCAAGAATCCATGAAATGTGTATTAAAATGAACTGCAGGGTGGTCTGGAACGTGGCACAGTGGATAAAGCCTTGGACTCTTAAGCCTGAGGTCCTGAGTTCAATCCCCAGCAGCATATGTGCTAGAGTGGTGTCTGATTCTCTCACTCTCCATTCTTTCTCATTAACAAATAAAATATTTTTAAAAAATGAACTGCAGGGGGTTGGTCTGTAGAGCACAGGTTACAGTGCACAAGGACCTGGATTCAAGCCCCTAATCCCCACCTGTAGGGTGAAAGCTTCAAGAGTGGTGAAGCAGTGCTGCAGATGTCTCTGTCTTTTTCCCTCTCTCCCCCTTCACTCTTAACTTCCCTATCTCAATCCAATAAATACATAGAATATTCTTAAAAGACTAAACAAAATAAAATGGACTGCAAAGTATGTCTCAAAGTAAACCTCATCACAGGCCATATTATCCCATGTCTATGACATAAAGCTAGAAATAAAACTTTTCTACTTGAAACCTACAATCTTATTTAATAACTTTCTGGAAGAGAAAGTTAAATAGTAAAAAACAAAAGCAAAAAAAAAAATAGTGACAGAAAACAAAGAGAATCACACTTCCTCTCCACTATTCCAAGCTTTGGGTCCATGATTGCTCAACAATTTGTTTGGCTTCGTATGTTAACTCTCAGTCACCAGGTTCCAGATGCCACCAGGATGCTGGCCAGGCTTCCCTGGACTGAAGACCCCACCAATGTGTCCTGGAGCTCAGCTTCCCCAGAGCCCCACCCTACTAGGGAAAGAGAGAGGCAGACTGGGAGTATGGACCAACCAGTCAACACCCATGTTCAGCGGGGAAGCAATTACAGAAGCCAGACCTTCTACCTTCTGCAACCCTCAATGACCCTGGGTCCATGCTCCCAGAGGGATAGAGAATGGGAAAGCTATCAGGGGAGGGGGTGGGTTATGGAGATTGGGTGGTGAGAATTGTGTGGAGTTGTACCCCTCCTACCTTATGGTTTTGTTAATTAATCCTTTCTTAAATAATAATAATAATAATAATACAGTAAAAAAAAGAAAATAGCAAAAAATAAGATATATATATGTACACACACATATATCAGCATTGATGAGATGTGGCTTAAAATCATATTCAGGAAAATCTGTAACTTTAAAGGAATTTGTTGATAAGAGGCAGAAGAAGAAATGAATGGCTGGGATGATACTACAAATGGAAGAACACTCAACTTTAATGTCTGAGGTCCACGGTATGATCCTAGCACTGCAATACCAGAGTGGGGGAGGGGGAGAGGGAGAGGGAGAGGGAGAGGGAGAGGGAGAGGGAGGAAGAGAGTGAGGGAGGGAGGGAGAGGGAGAGAGAGAATATTTGTGTGTGTGTTTCTAAAAAAGGCAAGCAAATGATGGGGCCAGCTGGTAGCCCACCTGCTTAAGTGAATAAGTTACAAGGTGCAAGGTCCCATGTTCTAGCGCCCAGTCCCCACCTGCAGGGGGAAGGCTTTGTGAATAATGAATCAGTGCTGTCTCTCTATCTCCCCTTCCCTTTTGATTTCTGGCTGTCTCTACCCAATAAATAAATAATGATGATTTTAAAAATAAGGGAAGTATAATAAAGACAAAAGTAGGGGGTCGGGAGGAAGCACAGCAGGCTAAGCGCACATGGTGCAAAGTGCAAGGAATGGGGCAAGGATCCGGGTTCGAGCTCCTGGCTCCCCACCTGCAGGGGGGTCACTTCACAAACAGTGAATCAGGTCTGCAGGTGTCTTTCTCTCCCTATCTCTGTCTTCCCCTCCTCTCTCAACTTCTCTCTGTCCTATCCAACAAAAATATATATATATTAAAAAAAAACAACAACAAGGGCAACAAAATGGGAAAAATGGCTGCCAGGAGCAGTGGATTTGTAGTGAAGGCATCCAGCCTCAGCAGTAGCCGTGGAAGCCAAAAAAAAGACAAAAGTAGAAATAAATTAAACAGAAAATTCTAGAGATGATTCAGTTGAAATTGACAGAAATGTAAAACAGTATAGGTAGGAGGCCGGGCACACAGAGCCCCAGCAATAACCCTGGAGGCAAAAAAAAAAAAAAACCAAAAAACAGTAATTGCCAGTGCAACTAGATAGGAGAAATCATGTACAAATTTAAAAAAATGGGGGTCTCAATAGGTCACTTTTTTTTTTTTTTTTTTTTTGTTTTGGTTTGGTTTTTTGCCTCCAGAGTTATCGCTGGGGCTCGGTGCCTGCACTAGGAATCCACTGCTCCTGGATTCCTAGTGCAGGCACCGATTTTTTTTCCCCCTTTTGTTGCCCTTATTTATCGTTGGTGTGGTTATTATTATTGTTGTCACTGTTGTTGGATAGGACAGAGAGAAACCGAGAGAAGAGGGGAAAGACAGAGAGGCGGGGAGAAAGAAAAGACACCTGAAGACCTGCTTCACCGCTCGTGAAGCAACCCCTCCCCTTACAAGTGGCGAACCAGGGGCTCCAACTGGTATCCTTAACCAAGCTAAATACTAGAGGGGCAAGACTACAAAAGGGCAGTATGAAGAAGTTGTTGGGGAGACAGAACTGTTCAAGGCCAGGCGGTGGTGCACCTGGCTAAGAGCACACGTTGGGAGTCTGGCAGTAGCGCAGCAGGTTAAGTGCAGGTGGTGCAAAGCACAAGGACCGGTCTAAGGATCCCGGTTCGAACCCCTGGCTCCCCACCTGCAGGGGAGTCGCTTCACAGGCGACTCTCTCCCCCTCTGTCTTCCCCTCCTCTCTCCATTTCTCTCTGTCCTATCCAACAATGACGACATCAAGAACAACAACTACAACAATAAAACATGGACAACAAAAGGGAATAAATAAAATAAATAAAACATATATATATATATATATATATATATATATATATATATATATATATAAGAAAGTTGCACTTTCTTTAAAAAAAAAAAAAGAGCACACGTTACTGAGGTCAGGCGGTGTCACAGTGGGTTAAGCGCACATGGCACAAAGCAAAAGGACCGGCTTAAGGACCCCAGTTCGAGCTCCGGCTCCCCACCTGCGGGGGGGGGGGGGGGTCGCTTCACAAGCAATAGAGTTGGTCTGCAGGTGTCTATCTTTCTCTCCCCCTCTCTGTCTTCCCCTCCTCTCTGGATTTTTCCTGTCCTATCCAATAACAATGACAATAATAATAATAATAACAACAATAAACAAGGGCAACAAATGGGAAAAATAGCCTCCAGGAGCAGTGGATTCATAGTGCGGGAGAACCAAGCCCCAGCAATAACCCGAGGCAAAAAAAAAAACATTACCACAAACAAGGACCCAGGTTCGAGCCCCCAGTCCTTACCTGCAGGGGGAAAAGCTTCACAATCAGTGAAGTAGTGCTGCACGTGTCTGTTTCTATGTCTGTCTCTCCTCCCCGCTTTTTAAATATTGTATTTATTTTTATTTTAATGAGAGGAAGATACAGAGAGAAAGGCCACAGCACTGCTCAGCTCTGACTGATGGGGATTGAACCTGGGACCTCAGAGCCTCAGGCAGGCAAATCTCTTTGCAGAACCATTATGCTATCCCCCCAGCCCTCTCTCTTTCTCTCTCTCTTTTCCCTCTCAATTTCTGTCTCCAATAAAATAAAAATAAAATTTCTAAAGCTGAAAAAAAAAATTTTAGAATAAAATTCTGTTGTTCTTCATCCTAATTGGGGGATGGTTACATTTATGAATTTGTCAAAACTCTTGTTTTTTCAGTCCTTTAATTTAATAGAGATGGAGAAAAACTGGGACGGAAGGGAAAGAGAGGGAGAGATAAACAAAGACACCTGCAGACCTACTTCATCACTCATGAAGCTTCTTCCCCTCTGCAGGTGGGGATCAAGGGCTTGAACCCGGGTCCCTGCACATGGTAATGTGTGTGCTCTAGCAGGCACACCACCATTCAGCCCCTCATGTGTTAAAACTCTTAATCACCTGAGTGAGGACTGACTCACTGGGTATGACACCTGCCTTGTTCTCACACAGCCCATGTTCTAGTTCCTCCACCCCCTGGGAGTGCCACAGCACCTGGCCTAGCTCTGACTCTGTGGTGTCTCTCCCTCTCTGTCTCTGTCTGAATGGCAAAGTGGCCTGGAGTGGTGAATTGTGCAAGTGTGCATGACTGGCTCCTTTTAAAAAAAAAGGCCTCACAGTACTGTACATCCATAAAAAGGCAAATTTACATGATACTTAAGCATATCGATGCATAAAACTTAAAAACACAATTATTCTGAATAGTCAAAAAAAAAAAAAAAAAGACAATAAGCTGAGTCAAGAGACAAGCTAGAATAAATTATTTCAGGTTTATCTGAAAAGTAAAAGATCATCCGGACAAGTGGTCAAGTTGAATAAAGTCTACAGGTTCAATAACAATAATTTCCTATCAGTGTGGATTTCCTGAATAAAATCTCTCTGCAGAGACTAGAAGAAACAATGCCCTTTATGCAGTGGGAAGAGCACACTGAAGAGTTTAGTGAGAAAGGGTTGTCATGTCTGCAACTGACTCAAAGGGTTCAAATGAAGTACACACGGAGGGAATTTATAAAACAAATGTAAAACGCAACAGTCTGAGGACTCTTGAAGGAGAGAATACAGGTATCCCTTACAGTATTTTATTTTTTATTGTTGCTGTTATTGTTGTTTTTAGATAGGACAGAGAGAAATGGAGAGAGGAGGGGAAGACAGAGAGGGGGAGAGAAAGACAGACACCTGCAGACCTGCTTCACTGCCTGTGAAGTGACCCCCTGCAGGTGGGGAGCCGAGGGCTTGAACCGGAATCCTTATGCCAATCCTTGCACTTTGCACCACCTGCACTTAACCTGCTGCGCTACTTCCCAACCCCCCTTATAGTATTTTATAACCTCCCTGTTTTATTTATTTTTATTTTTTTAATATTTATTTTTTATTCCCTTTTGTTGCCCTTGTTTTATTGTTGTAATTATTATTGATGTCATCATTGTTGGATAGGACAGAGAGAAATGGAGAGAGGAGGGGAAGACAGAAAAGGGGAGAGAAAGACAGATAACTGCAGACCTGCTTTACCGCCTGTGAAGCGACTCCCCTGCAGGTGGGGAGCCAGGGGCTTGAACTCAGATCCTTATGTCGGTCCTTGGTTTTGCACCACCTGCGCTTAACCTGCTGCGCTACTGCCCGACTCCATGAACCTCCCTGTTTTAAGTCTGAAATTACTTCACAAGAAAAAGGGAAAGAAAGCTAAAAAAAAATTTAAAAAAAGAATAGTCCCTCCATTTAATGGGAGTAATATCTATCTATCTGGATGTGGATCAGAAGATATGAGACATACATAAAATTAAAACTGAAAAATGCCACGCATATACAAACTATTGTATTTACTGGGGACTGTAAAACATTAATCGTCCAATAAAGGGAAAAATATTTAAAAATTAAAATAAAATGACAAAGATGCTGACTTTCAGCCACCAAGCTGCAAAAGCTACTATAATCCCATCCTGACCTCCCTGGGCAGATGACCACACAAACATGTCCTGGAACCTTACCTCTCCAGAGCCCTACTCTACTAGAGAAAGACAAAAACAGGCTGGGGGTATGTATCGACCTGCCAACAGCCATGTCCAAAGGAGAAGCAATTACAGCAGCCAGAATTCCTTCCGTCAGCATCCCCCAAACAGTTTTGGTCCATATTCCCAGAGGGGAAAAATGTTAGAGGACAGTGATCAGAAGGCTCTGAACCTCAATTCTGAAACCAGAGCGCTTGCGACCAAGGATCTCTATTTTTATACCATCACTGAGAGGGAAAAGAATCTGGAAAATACCAGAGGATGTCAGGCACTGTTTCTCTTATCTGAGGGAAGAGGAACAAGGAAGGGCACCTGGAAGTAGTAACAGATGTAAGTGTGACTTAGAAAGTAAGTGAAGGGAGTCGGGTGGTAGCAGCGGGTTAAGCACACGTGGCGCAAAGCTCAAGGACCAGCATAAGGTTCCCAGTTCAAGGCCCTGGCTCCCCACCTGCAGAGGAGTCGCTTCACAGGCGGTGAAGCAGGTGTGCAGGTATCTATCTTTCTCTCTCCCTCTCTGTCTTCCCCTCCTCTCTCCATTTCTCTCTGTCCTAGCCAACAACGATGACATCAATAACAACAACAATAGTAACTACAACAAGGGCAACAAAAGGGAATAAATAAATAAAATAAATATTTTTAAAAATTTATTAAAAAAAAGAAGAAAGTAAGTGAAGGCAAGGCCATAGAAGTGAATAAAAATGAGCAAAAAATAATATTCTTTTTCCAACCATATTCTGTGACCTGGGAGAACTATTGCAGTTTCCACTGGAGGAGAAAGGGGGGAGCCCAGAACTCTGGTGGTGGGAATGGTGTGGAATTATACCCCTATTATCTCATAATTTTGTAAATCACTAATAAAATAAATTAAATAACAAAGATGCTGGCTTCAAAGTACTATCAATAGGCCCTTCAAATTGGAATAATTTGTGTATCAACAAAGAATTATGTAACGTCAAATTTTAAAAATTAATTTGTAGTAATGCAAAACATGATGGAGTAGCAAAAGGAAGAGTTAAAATCCTGGGGCCAGAGACAGCTCACCAGGTAGGAAGCCCCGACAATATATAAAAAGTACCGTGGCAACAGAGGAAGATCCAGTGTCGTGGGGCCTCCCACCTCTTTCCCTGTCTCTCTACCTGAATGAAAGTGGCCTGGACAAGCATACCATAGGTCCCAGTTCTAGAGGGAAAGACTGTGAACAGAATTACTCCATCAAGAGTTCTTGCAAAAGTCAATTTAAAAAATGAGGAGCACATACTCATACTCCTAGAAGGATAAATGTTAAGAGAAGCAAACCAGAGGGCTCTGTACCCCCATTCCAGCAGGACCTGAAGCGTTGACCATCAGGAGTCTTGATTTTGTACCATCAATGAAAAGGAAGCAAATCTGGAAAACATCAGAGGAATCCAGGCACGGTTTCTCTTATCTGAGAGCAAAGAGGAAAAACGGAAAGACACCCAGAAGCAGTAATAGGTGTAGGGGTGACTTAGAAAGGAAGTGAAGGCAGGACCCTGGAAAAAATAGAGGGAAATATATACACACAAACACACACACACACACACACAGTTACAGAATCAGCCCACATCAGTGACCTTGGGAAAACTACTGCAGTTTCCAATGGAGGGGATGGGACACAGAATTCTGATGGTGGGAACTATATAGAATTATATCCATATTATCTTACAATTTGGTAAATAAAATTTAAATCACTAATAAAAATAAATAAAATGAAAGCACACACTGAATAGAAAAAATGGACAAAAAATATGAAGGAACAATTTACAAAGTAAAACAAATACTGATTACCTACCAATCTATAAAAGAGATGTAACGGGGTCCGGGTGGTAGCGCAGCGGGTTAAGCGCAGGTAGTGCAAAGCGCAAGGATCAGCATAAGGATCCCGATTCGAGCCCCCGGCTCCCCACCTGCAGGGGAGTCGCTTCACAGGTGGTGAAGCAGGTCTGCAGGTGTCTGTCTTTCTCTCCTCCTGTCTTTCCATCCTCTCTCAACTTTTCTCTGTCCTATCCAACAACAACAACAATAATAGCAATAAGAATAAATAACAAGGGCAACAAAAGGGGAAAAAATAGCCTCCAGGAGCAGAGGATTTGTAAGGCAGGCACCGAGTCCCAGCAATAACCCTGGAGGCAAAAAAAAAAAAAATGAAAAATAAAAAATATAAAAGAGATGTAACATCATTAATGATGAACTAAAGGCAAAGTCAAGAAATAATGGGAGATTAAGGGCAGTTTTTTTGTTTTTTTTAATATATTTTTTAATTTTTTATATTTATTTATTTTCCCTTTTATTGCCCTTGTTGTTTTTTATTCTTGTAGTTATTATTGCTACTGCTGTTGTCGTTGTTGGATAGGACAGAGAGAAATGGAGAGAGATGGGAAAGACAGAGGGGGAGAGAAAGATAGACACCTGCAGACCTGCTTCACCACTTGTGAAACAACTCCCCTACAGGTGGGGAGCCGGGG
Source organism: Erinaceus europaeus (assembly GCF_950295315.1). Taxonomy (NCBI): domain Eukaryota; kingdom Metazoa; phylum Chordata; class Mammalia; order Eulipotyphla; family Erinaceidae; genus Erinaceus; species Erinaceus europaeus. The sequence continues at coordinate 29,232,129 of NC_080185.1, forward strand.
GCTCGAACCAGGATCCTTACACAGGTCCTTGTGCTTCGCGCCATGTGCGCTCAACCCACTGCGCTACCGCCAGACTCCCTAAGGGCAGTTTAAAAAAAATAATAAACCACTACTGGGCCCGAAAATAGCTCACTGGGCAAGGCTATCTGCCCTGTTAGGTGTTTAACCCAGGTATGAACCCTGGTAGCCACCAAAAAAAAAAAAAAGTGCTGTGGGGTGTGTAAGTATGTGTGTATCCGAATTTTAAAAAGCAGTTCAAAGATGGGGAAGATAGCCACATGGTTATGCAAAATAACTCATGCCTGAGGCACCAGAGAGTAGCTGTGGGCCTACAAAGTCTCAGTGATCATGGGTTAGTCCCTACTTTATAGGAGTCCAAAGAGACAAGTAACTGGAATTCTATCCCAGTAAAGGCCTTATCTCAACAAGGCTCAGTGAAAAGCACACACACAAACACACAGAACCAAAAATTCCCCAAGACAACCTTCTGATTCATCAAACTTCTTAGATTTTTCCACATTAGGAGATTTCTAGAACCATGTCCTGGGACAGATCTAAACCAAAGCAGAAACAGGCTCTCAGCAAGCAGGGATGCCAGTCAGACTAGAACTAAAGTAAAAGGCTCGCATGACGCCACAAAATATACTGTGGAAGCAAACTATTTTGATGACCCCGGGGACAGGAAATGAAAGGGAACTTACTGTGAGAATACACAAATGATATCCCCTTCAGTCAACTCATAAGGAAGTCCTCCTGGAAGGGGGAAAAAAAAAAAACATTATTTTCAGCTCAAGAGACATTTACCAGTGTCAACTAGGTACCAGCATGGGGTGGGGGGGGCGGAGAGAGGTGGATATCAAGAGTGGTTATCACAGGGCCTGACCTCAAAGAATCCAGAGTCTGTAACAATGCCAAAGTGCATATAAAGGGCAGTCGTTCAGAAAAAGAAGCAACTAAATCTGAGTGGAAAAATCAGGGTCCTGGGGCCAGGTGGTGGCACACCTGGCTGAACACACATTACAATGCACAAGGGGACCTAGGTTTGAGTCCCTGGTCCCCACTGGCAAGGGGAAAACTTTGCAATTGGTAAAGCAGGGCTGCAGGTGCCTCTGTCTTTCTGCCGCTATCACTCTCTTCCCTCTCAATTTCTGGCTGCTTTACGCAATAAATAACTATTTTTTAAAAATAAGAAAAGAAACGAAACGCCAGGGCCCCTACTAACCAAACTAATCCTTCTCACACCCTAAGTCTCACGGACAATGGAGGCAGATTGCAGCACAAAAGTTTGGTTTCACACAAACATCTTGAATGCATGTGCTCTTTATCCACATGTTCACAGCCAAGATACCATACAGTTTAAATAGGGGAACGGCTCATCTCACACAAACAATGGCTAACTATTAAGCATTTTATAGAAAATGAATTCCCCTCCAGCTGTTTCCATGCACATCTGTGAAATGAGGATATTAATACTTATCTCACAGGATAAGAATCAGAAACACACAAAGAAACAAACGGAGGTCAGGGCACATCACCCAAGGCTGAGCATACATATTACCACACACAAGGATAAGAATCCAGGTGCTTAGTCCCCATCTGCAGGGCTACAGGTCTCTCTCTCTCTCTCTCTCTCTCTCTCTTCTCTCTCCTCCTCCTCCTCCTTCCCTCTCAATTCTATCTGTCCTATCAAATAAAAAAAAGAATTAAATAAAAATAAAGTAGTACAACTCAGCTGTAAAAAATGGTGACTTCACCGTTTTCAGCCGATCTTGGATGGACCTTGAAAAAATCATGTTGAGTGAAATAAGTCAGAAACAGAAGGATGAATATGGGATGATCTCACTCTCAGGCCGAAGTTGAAAAACAAGATTAGAAAAAGAAAACACAAGTCGAACCTGAAATGGAATTGGAGTATTACACCAAAGTAAAAGACTCTGGGGTGGGTGGGTGGGTGGGGAGAATACAGGTCCATGAAAAATGGTGAATGAAATAGTGGGGGTTGTATTGTTAAATGGGAATCTGGGGAATGTTATGCATGTACAAACTATTGTATTTACTGTTGAATGTAAAGCATTAATTCACCAATAAAGAAATAAATTATTAAAAAAAATAAAAAAATAAAGTAGTACACATTTAAGTATTTAGCATCCTTTTGCTCAAACTCAAGAAGCTGACAGAATGGGCCAACAGCAAGGATTTTCATACTGCCAGAAAGCTCTGTATCCACCAAGGACATCCAAGTGGCATGTTAAACAGTGCAAGAAAATTCAGGGGGGCAGGTAGTGGCACATCTATTTAAGGGCACATATTATTATGCATAAGGACCCAGCTTTGAGTCCCCACCCTTCACCTGCAGATGGGTCGCTTCATGATCAGTGAAGCTGGTCTGCAGGGATCTCTCTAACTCCCCCTATCTTCTCAATTTTAATCTCTCCTATCTAATAAAAATAGAAAGAAAAAATAAGGAAAAAAATGGTTGCTGGTACTGATGGATTCATAATGCTGGCACCAAGCCCCAGCAATAACCCTAATGGCAATTTAAAAAAAAGAAGAAAAAAGAAGGGGAGTCAGACAGTAGCACAGCAGGTTAAGCACAGGTGGCACGAAGCACAAGCATCAGTGTGAGGATCCTGGTTCGAGCCCCCGGCTCCCCACCTGCAGGGGAGTTGCTTCACAAGCGGCAAAGCAGATCTGCAGGTCTTTCTCTTCCCCTCCTCTCCATTTCTCTGTCCTATCCAACAACGACATCAATAACAACAACAATAACTACAGCAATGAAAAACAAGGGCAACAAAAGGGAAAATATTTTTTAAAAAATTAAAAAAGAAAAGGAGGGGGTAAATAATATAGCGGTTATACAAAGAGACTCTTATGCCTGAGGCTCCTGAGGAGAGAGCTAAGCAGTGCTCTCTCTGGTAAAGAAAAAAAGAAGATAGAAAAAAAGAAAACTGAAAAAAGAAAAGATCATTTGGGCACAGCCCTGATGGTGCTTCCCATGCAAAGAAAGTTGTTCTGGAAGAAAATATAAGTTGAAGTTAAACAGCAAATTCTGCCATTAGGAAGTATTATCAGAGTCTACTTGATGAAGAATGGGGGGGAAAAGTCATCACAATGATAGTTGTTTGCATTTTATTGAGGAAAACGGTGAAGCTCTAGTTGCTGAATCTGGTCACAAAGGTCATGCAGCTGGTGACATTCCTGGAGTCCACTTTTAGGTTGGCAAAGTAGCCAATGCCTCTCTAGGCTTTACACAAAAGCAAAAAGGAAAGACCAAGAGGCCAAGTGTTGATGTTGAAAGTGCAATAGTAAGAGGCCAGATGGTGGCACACCTGGTTGATCACACACGTTATAATGTGCAAAGACCTGGGTTCAAGTCCTTGGTCCCCACCTGCAGGAAGAAAGCTTTGTGAGTGGTTAAATAGTGCTACAGATGTCTATCTTTCTCTGCCTCTCCATCTCACCCTACCCACACAATTTCTGGCTGTCTCTATCCAGTAAATAAAGATAATAAAAAATAAGTTTAAATTAAAAAGAAAGTGCAATAGTAATATATTTTCATATGTCAGAAGAAAAATTGTTTAGCATAATGTCTGGAAAAATAACCTCTATTTACAGTTCATTTATAAATTGTCAAATAATGGGATGTGACACAAAGTTTATACAGATATAGTGATATGGACAGAAGGCAGGGGCTAATTAAATCAGAAAAATGAATTCTGAGGGAAGGAAAATGGGAAAGGGGCATTACTAGTTATATGAGGTAATGACCAAGAGGTTTTTTTTAAATATTTATTTTATTTATTCACTTTTGTTGCCCTTGTTTTATTGTTGTAGTTATTAATGACCAAGAGGATTTTTTTTAATATTTATTTATTCCCTTTTGTTGCCCTTGTTTGATTATTTGTAGTTATTATTATTGTCGTCGTTGCTGGATAGGACACCGCCTGTGAAGTGACTTCCCTGCAGGTGGGGGGCGGGCCTCGAACCAGGATCCTCACACCGGCCCTTGTGCTTGGAGCCTCCCCCAGGTGCGCCGGACTCCCTGGGGCAGTGTCATTTTAAAGAATAGTAGAAAGTCACGAACCTGATGACTGAGAAAAGAGTTAACATACAAAGCCAAATTGTTGACTAATCATGAACCTAAAGGCTGGAATAGTTCAGATGATGAGTTGGGAGGGTCTTTTTTCAGCCAACAGGTTCCAGATGCTAACATGAAGCCAACTGGACATCCCTGGGCAGATGACCCCACCAATGTGTCCTGGAGCCCTGCTTCCTTATGCCGGTCCTTGCGTTTCGCACCACCTGCACTTAACCCGCACTGTGCTACCACCCGACTCCCGAGTTGTTTTTTTTTTAATTTATTTATAAAATAAAAAATATCAGCAAGATCATAGGATAAGAAGGGTACAATTCCACAAATTCCCACCACCAGAGTTCTAGAATCCTTTTTTTTTTGTTTGTTTCTTTCCAAGGTTAACGCTGGGGCTGGGTGCCGGATTCACTGCTCCTGGAGGCTATTTTTCCGCTTTGTTGCCCTTGTTGTTAAGCGCTGTTTTTATTATTGCTGTCGCTGTTGTTGGATAAGATAGAGAAATGGAGAGAGGAGGGGAAGACAGAGAGAGGGAGAGAAAAGACACCTTCACACCAGCTTTGTCTCTTATGAAGCGACCCCCCTGCCGGGGGCTCAAAGCGGGATCCTTGTGTTGTCACTGCGCTTCACCATGTGTGCTTAACACGCTGAGCTACCACCAGACCCCCGTATCCCCATCATTTTGGCGGTTAAACTTACTACGTGGTCTTAATGAAATACACCCATTTCTCTGCACGTCAGTTTCCTCGGCTATATAGTAGGGAGAAGGAATAAAAAAGGGTCTCAGAGGAACCAAGTGGTAAAAAGTCTTTGACACAACATGGTAACTATCACTGAGGATCCGTATGACCGGCAGGAATGGGGGAGAAAAGGTGTGGGGACACGATGCACAAGCAGAAAGAAAGATACAAAAGAGGGTGGTGAACCTTGGGGAGAATTCAGGACGGGAATATGGAAATATTAGCAAAACACACCAGGAGAGAAACTGAGGAGCACTATGGAGAAAGATGGGGGAAACCTCACCCAGGAAGATCCAGGCGCTGTCCTTGTATTCCGAGTGCCAGGACACCTTCTCTGCCACCCCAAGTTGGACTTCCCGCTCATTCAGCTCGTTGATAAGCTTCACCTTAGTCAGAGGGCTGCATAGGGGACGGAAAGCCACAGGTCAGTGCGGCCCGGTCCGAAGCAGGGAAACACCAGGGTGGGGCGCGGGCTTCCGCGACCCTCCCGCCCGGGCCCCACAGACACCCTGCCTCCTCAACACTGGTGGGCCACTCCCGAGGGTTCGCGGTCCACCGCCCACCTTCCCGGGCCCCAACGTCCCACCGGAGAAAAGCCAACCCCTTACTTCATCTTTCACGGATTCGCGCTCAGCACTAAGGAATCACTTCCTGGCGAAGCTGTGCGGCGCGTGCGTGACATCATCGCTGAGCTCCCATTGGCGGAAGCGGTGAGATTGCACCGGAAGCAATTCCACCATGGCCCGGGTTAACCGCCTGCGTTCTAATAAACTAACGGCTTTCCAGACTAGATCGTATTTCTGCTACACGAGTATGTCTTTGCCTCCTTGCTTCCTGTTTCTGTCTACTAGAGTAAGGGGCTAGCCTTATGTGTTAACGTGACACGCTCACGTTCTGGAAGACGCTGGACACTGAGTTAGCTCTACAGCTAGCCAAAGGTAGCCTGGAAAACGTACTTCGTGCTCTTTGCTCCCAGAACAAAGACCCATTGTGATATATGTATTTTGGGAGGTGGGGTTAATAATTTACAGCAAGGGAGTCGGGCGGTGGCGCAGTGGGTTAAGCGCACGTGGCGCAAAGCGCAGGGACCGGCGTAAGGATCCCGGTTCGAGCCCCCGGCTCCCCACCTGCAGGGGAGTCGCTTCACGGGCGGTGAAGCAGGTCTGCAGGTGTCTATCTTTCTCTCCCCTCTCTCTCTGTCTTCCCCTCCTCTCTCCGTTTCTCTCTGTCCTATCCAACAACAAAGCAACGTCAACAATGGCAATAATAACCGCAACGAGGCTGCAACAACTAGAGCAACAAAAAAGGGGGAAAAATGGCCTCCAGGAGCGGTGGATTCATGGTGCAGGCACCGAGCCCAGCAATAACCCTGGAGGAGGGAAAAAAAATAATAATTTACAGCAAATAGAGTTGCTAGTACATATGTAATATTTCTCAGTTTTCTGCACAACACTCTTACCCCCAGCCTAGGTACTCCTCCACCATTATGCACCAGGATCTGAACACACACACACACTTCTCTCTCTCTCTCTCTCTCTCTCTCTCTCTCTCACTCACGCACTCACTCACACACGCACACTCCTTTCCTATGGTGCAATACACCAGATCCAGTCCAGGACCTGCTTTGTTTCCCCATTCTGTTCCATTCAGTGTGACCATACGTTGAATTGGAATATACCCAGATACCCAGATTTGTGGAAGAGCTGCTACATTCACCTTTTCACCTATTCCTAATCTAGTGGGAAGCAAACATAAATATTAGCAAATTAATGGCTAAACAATTTAGCAGATAAAAGCTTGTTAAAGAATTTAAGGGGGGCCGGGCAGTAGCGCAGCGGGTTAAGTGCACGTGGCACTAAGCGCAAAGACTGGCTAAGTATTCTGGTTCGAGCCCCGGCTTCCCACCTGCAGGGGAGTCGCTTCACAGGCGGTGAAGCAGGTCTGCAGGTGTCTATCTTTCTCTCCCCCTCTGTCTTCCCCTCCTCTCTCCATTTCTCTCTGTCCTATCCAACAACAACGACGATAAATAACAAGGGCATCAAAAGGGAAAAAAAAATAGCCTGTAGGAGCAGTGGATTCGTAGTGCAGACACCGAACCCCAGTGATAACCCTGGAGGCAAAAATAAAATAAAATAAAATAAAGGAAATCGGGTGGTAGTACAGCGGGCTAAGCACAGGTGGTGCAAGTCGCAAGGACTGGCATAAGGATCCCAGTTTGAGTCCCCGACTCCTCACCTACAGGGGAGTCGTTTTACAGGCAGTGAAGCAGGTCTGCAGGTGTCTATCTTTCTCTCCCCCTCTCTGTCTTCCCCATCTCTCTCCATTTCTCTGTCCTATCCAACAACAACGACATCAATGATAACTACAAAAATAAAACAAGGACAACAAAAGGGAATAAATAAATGTAAAAAGAATTAAAAAATAAGCCATTGTTGAGCATCTAAATATCAAAACTGTTGATCAGAAAACAGGAGTATAAAGCTGGGGTCTCTGCTCTCAAGGGGATAACATCACTGAGGAGAAAAGATTATTTGCTGGATACATCTCACTCCAGAAATAGACATCAGAAAAAGGGATGGAGGCATATAATGTGTGATGTAAGACACACTGAACATTTGAATCCATTTGCATTTGTTCACATCAATATCTGATCTCAGACTTGATGTTTTCAAAATAAATGTTCAGAGACATGGTGTTCTCTGTATAAGCCTAGCTCAGAGTCCCATTAAGTTAGGTTCTTTGTTAAAGCATTTTCTGACATTTAAAAAAGTATTTTTTTTAGTAAAGAGAAAGGAAAAAGAACCAAAGTATCACTCTGGCAAAAATGATGCCAGAGATTGAAATCAGGACGTCATGCTTGAGAGCCCAACACCCCATCCACTGTGCTGCCTCACAGGCTGCTTTTCTAGCATACTTACTAGTAGTTCACAGTATTTTCCAAAACCATAAGATTTCAGGGGTATTGCTTCACAACCATACATAGTGTATGTAAGCTATAACACTCTGCATCAAAGGTCTATGCTCCCTCATAACCATCATCATTTTAAAAGTCTGAAAGACAGCTTGGTTACCATTTTTCATAAGGTATTTTGATAGGGAGTCAGTCGGTAGCGCAGCGAGTTAAGGACATGTGGCGCAAAGCGCAAGAACTAGTGTAATGATCCTTCCCGGTTCAAGCCCCCAGCTTCCCACCTGAAGGGGAGTCACTTCACAGGCGGTGAAGCAGGTTTGCAGGTGTCTCTCTTTCTCTTTCCTTCTCTGCCTTCCCCTCCTCTTTCCATTTCTCTCTGTCCTATCCAACAACGACGATAGCAATAACAACAATAGTAACTACAACAATAAAAAACAACAAGGGCAACAAAAGGGAAAATAAATACATATAAATATATAAAAAATATTTTTATAATGGTGCTGATGAGTACCACCATACACCATACACAGGAGGCTGACCACATACTCATTATCATGCCAAAAAGCAAAATAGAAGCTGCCCATCAATGACAATTTGTATTCATTCATTCTGTATACTTCACCCACCCCACTCCAGCTATTCATTAACTTTGTAAAATTATCTTGGCAATGAAAACTAAACAATGACAGATTGCGTACAGATTTTATCTGCTCCAAGAAATCTTAGGTTGCTTAGTTGTAGCGCTGAAGTAGCCACTGCAAAGTGGCAAACACATGCAGCAGTTATCTCACTGGTTTCTTCAGACAAGTGTGAAATTGGAGCAACAGCTAGACTTTGCTCATCAGTGTCCAGAAGGCAGCTGAAGCAACAGAGGATAGTAAAAACAATTCAGGCTGAAGGAAATTTGCTACTATCTGTTGGAGGGCTCAACAAAGATAGAGTCTGCAGCGAGAATTACTGAAAATCATCCCAGTTTTGCTGAAATATCTTCCTGAATGCACATATAATTGCTAGGCATTGTCTAGTGGTTTTCATAAATCTGAGTAGAAAAAAGATTGGGCATTTGGATGGTCATATGAGCTTCACGTCTGAGAAGAGTACCAGGATTTGCCATTTAATGCACTATTAAAAGGGACCAGGTAGTGGCACACCTGGTTGAGTGCACACATTATAGTGCACAACTGTACATGTTCAAGCCCCTGGTCCCCACCTGTAGGGAAAAAGCATCACAAGAGGTGAAGCAGGGATACAGGTGTCTCCCTGTCTCTCTTCCTATCTCCCACTCCCCTCTCAATTTGTCTCTATCCATTAATAAATAAATAAACCTTTTAAAAATAAAAAATAATGGTATGTTTGAGTGAGGCCACCAGGTTCCAGATGCTACCATAATGCCAACTGGACTTCCCTGGGAAGACTACCCCACCAATGTGTTCTGGAGCTCTACTTCCCCAGAATCCTGCCCCACTAGGGAAAGAGAGAGACAGGATGAGAATATGGATCGACCAGCCAATGCCCATGTTCAGTGTGGAAGTGATTACATAAGCCAGGCCTCCCACCTTCTGCACCCCATAATGACCCTGGGTACATACTCCCAGAGGGTAAAAGAAAAGGGAAGCTAACGGGATGGGATGGGATATGGAGCTCTGGTGGTCAGAATTGTACCCCTTGTATCCTAGGGTTTTTGTCAGTGTTTCCATTTTATAAATAAATAAGTTAGTAAAAATAAATAAATAAAAATAAAAATACGGGCCAGGCAGTGGCACACCTTGTTAAGCACACATATTACCAAGTGCAAAGACCCAGGCTTGAGCCCCCACTCCCTACCTGCAGGGGAGACACTTCACAAGTGGTGAAGCAGATCTGCAGGTGCTTCTCCCTCTATCTCTCCTCCACTCCCCCCACCTTTTTTTTTGCCTCTAGATTTATCGCTGGGGCAAGGTGCCTACACTACGAATCCACTGCTCCTGGAGACCACTTATTTATTCTCATTTTTACTGGATAGATCAGAAAGAAATTGAGAAAGAAGGGGGAGAGAGAGAGACATCTGCAAACCGGCATCATCACTAATGAAGTGTACCCCCTGTAGGTGGGGAGTCAGGGACTGGAACCTGTATCCTTGCATAGGACTTAGTATTATGTGTGCTTAATGGGGTGTGCCACTGCCCAGCCCCCCCTTCCCTCCCCTCTCCATTTCTCTCTGTCCTATCCAATTAAAAAAGAAGTTTAAAAAATAGAAAAAGGTAAACATGCACTATTAACTATTTTTACCAATAACGTTCATTTTGCACCCGTTTATTCAAGGTTGGGCAATGCTAAGGAAGCTGCATGTGGTCGCTACATTTAAATTCTAAATAGTTTCCCAACTAGAATGATTTCTCTGCTTCTCACAATCACACAACATTCACAAGTAGTTATTGGGGTGACAGCATGCTTATTTTTAAGTTATATATTTAAATAAAAATGGAGGAATTAGGAGATGATTCACCCATTAGAGTTTTACCTAGCTCAAAACCTGGGTTCAAGCTCCCAGGCACCACATGACAGCACCAGAGAACAGGAACACTCCACAAACAGTGGAGTAGTGCTGTAATGTCTCTTCTTCTGTTTCACCCTCTATCGAAAAAAATCTGTACACAGCAAACCTACAGCCAATAATATTCTCAATTGTGAGAAACTGAAAATATTCCCACTTAGGTTCGATACTAGACAGGGCTGTCCACTGTCATCATTACTATTCAGCTAGTGTTGGAAGTCCTTGTTATAGTAATCAGAAAAGAGCAAGGAACTAAAGAGATACAGATTGAAGAGGAGAAGTCAAACTGTCACTATTTGCAGATGATATGATAGCATACATAGAAAAACCTAAAAAAAAAAAAAAATCCAGCAAGAAGCTCCTGGAAATCATCAGGCAAATGAGGTAGGAGCAATTAGATTACTCAAAGTAATAGTATTCAATAGTCCTTGATTGATTAGACTTAGACTTAATAAAATTGGAATCCTAGTTATTGTGCCTAAAGAAGGCAACATAAATTCTCTAATCGCTTAGACTTAGACCAAATTAGCTCGACAATCTAACAGTAAGGGCCAAAGAAGACAGATCCCCAAAAGCTAATTTTGGTTCCTGTTCACTAGCAATTTTGTCTCACTTTATGTCCTGCCACCTTCCAGACACCAAGTTGCAGACACTACCATGATTCCACCCTGACATCTCTGGGCAGACAACCTCATCAATATGTCCTAGAACCTCACCCCTCCTGAGCCCTACCCCATTAAGGAAAGATAGAAACAGGCTGGGGGTGGATTGGCCTGCCAACACCCAAATCCAGTGGTGGCTTGCAATGGAGGGACTTGGGATTCAGAACTCTGGTTGTGGGAACAGTGGAATTATACCACCACTGACATGCAATTTCGTAAATCAATATTGAATCACTAACAAAAAAAAGTTAAAAAAAGAAAAGAAAAGAAAGTGAGCAACACACACACAAAAAAAGAAATTATCAGGCAAAATAATAATGTGTCAGGCTACAAAATTAACATAAAAAGGTCGGTGGTATAATGATAAAAACACCAAATCAGAAGAAAAAGAATTCCATTGGAGTAGGGCACCAAAGTAAAAATCTCTGGGTGGAGGGTAAGAGTAGATGTTCAGCTTCACGGGGTGTGGGGGAGTGGATCAGAACACAGTCCTTTGGTGGTGGGAATCGTGTTGATGTACACTCCTATTAACTTGTAGTCTTATAAATCACTATTTAATTAATATGAGAGGGGAAAATTGATTGAATGTCTCAAACCTTTTAATACACAGCCCATAGGCTGAGTATATGTTCCTTCAATCTAAGCACTTAAGACTTCAAACATATAACCAGACTGAATTTTAACAGTGGTCTCAAATTGTTAATACATTTCTAATAATGACTTGTTCTTTGAAATGTTGACTCTTCTAAAGCTTAGACCAGGGAGAAAAGAAGCAACCAGCAGCGTTACTCTATAAGACACAGCTATATAGAAATAATGTCAAAGGACATAAATTCTGGTGATGTCATGTATGATACAGCAAATCTAAACAATGGGATCTTCAAAGTTAACCCAATTGCCAAATAATTTGGTTTTAGCATAACTATCTATTACCTTCTTAAACCCTAAGACAGCAGGAACCTCCTGCTTCCTCTATAAAGTCCAAATTTCCCCCAGTCCTGGAACCTCTAGTGTAGGATTCACTTTCCTGCATGCTTCTTTCAATTCATACCAAATGATACTGCATTGGCTGATCCCAACCTAATCAATATAACAAGTACCACCTCGGCATGCTTCACTTTAGACTGTGTCCAGAGACATCAGGCGTGGAATGTCAACTCTTCAGCCTCATTACTCAGGTGAGACCTTTCCTTTCATAGTATTCTCTAATTCCATTTCAGCTGATTCACTTACTAACAAAGCCCCAAAACCTAGACATAGACCAGATCCCATGAGATAGGGCATATGTACACATGTATCATAAATTAGGGAAAAATATATACCTGAAAGCAAAAGTGCACAATAGTCTGCAGTGAGTCAATAAATGAAGCAAGTAGAAAGACCTAAAAAAGACACCAGAAAGTTCCTAATGAAATAGTTTCTACTTAGACCTAGATACCCTCCTCACCTACTTCCTATTACACTTCCCTCAGTCACTCCAAAACTAACCTTATCAAAATAAGAACTACAAAATCTGAATAAAGGCAAGAGACTGGCATACTTTCATGATGACTCTTTAGTCACTATCAGGCCACCCCATCATCTGGGGCCCTAGTCGGGGAGTCCTGGGATTCCCACATAGACATGATGGGCCTAGACCTCGCATGTATCCTTCTCTCCATTGTCGCTGGTCATCTCCATCAGGAACAACACAATGGACCCCTTTGTGGGCCCCCATAGGACATTGCCCTCAATGTGGATTAATAATGGTAGAGAATGTTCCATCTTCCGAAGGGAGGCTGAATAACACAATCTACCACATGAGGAAAATGGGTCCTGAAATTGGGGCAGCTTGGAATGTTCCTACTCATGACCATAGAATGTGAGCTCAGACCTACAGGGATGTAGAGGTTACATAGGCTCCTGTGCTGAACATGGGCCCCAGATCAAATAGATGGGGTCTATAGTCAACAATATTTATACACATTCCTCATATTTGGGAGCTACTCTCTTCCCTGATCCAGCTTCTTAGCTCTTTTTCCAGCCATGACATTATCTCCCCAGACAACAACTTGGGTCCACGTGCATATCAGAGATAAGGCTCAGGAAAAAACTAATATAGTCATGGGCCCTTTGGAGTATAACTAAAATATGCCTACTAGATATCTTCAAAACAGAGACCCAAAATCTTCATCTACAATGTTCCAGCCTTTAGGTTCATGATTAGTCAACAATTTGTTTGGCTTCATATGTTAACTATTTTTTCAGCCACCAGGTTCCAGATGCTACCATGATGCCAACCAGACTACCCTGGGCAGACAACCCCACCAATGTGTCCTGGAGCCCTGCTTCCCCAGAACCCTACCCCACTAGGAATAGAGAGAGACAGGCTGGGAGTATGAATTGACCTATGAACGCCCATGTTCAGTGGGGAAGCAATTACAGAAGCCAGACCTTCCACCCTCTACATCCCATAATGACCCTGGGTCCCAGAGGGTTAAAGAATAGGGAAGCTATCAGGCGAGGGGATGGAATATGGAGTTCTGGTGGTGGAAATTGTGTGGAGTTGTACTCCTCTTATCCTATGGTTTTGTCAGTGTTTCCTTTTTATAAACAAAAATTAAAAAGAAAAAGAATTCCAGAAATCAATCCCATTCATTATATCACCAAAAACAATAAAATATTTAGAAATAAACCTAACAAAAGAAATGAAAGACTTGTGTACTGAAAATTATAAGTCACTATTCAAGGAAATAAAAAAAAAAGATACAACGAAGTGAAAAGATATTCCATGCACACGGAGTAGTAGAATTAACATCACCAAAATGGATATTCTACCCAGAGCCAAATACAAATATAATGCAATCCCCATCAAGATCCCATCAATTTTTTAAAGAGAATAGAACAAAAGCTACAGGTGTTTATTTGAAACCAGATAACACCTAGAATCAGCAAAACAATCCTGAGAAAAAAGAACAGAACTGGAGGCATCACACTCCCAGATCTCAAAGTATATTATATGGCAATTGTAATAAAAACTGCCCAGTACTGGAACAAAAATAGACACAGTGTAATAGAGTTGAAAGCCCAGAAATAAGTCCCCACACATACAGACATCTAATCTTCAACAAAGGTTCCCAGACTATTAAGTGGGAAAGGAGAGACTCTTCAACAAATGGTGTTGGAAAAAATGGGTTGAAACATGCAGAAAAATGAAACTGAACCACCACATTTCACCAGACACAAAAGTAAATTCCGAATGTATCAAGAACTTGGATGTTAGACTAGAAACAAATACTTAGAGTAAAATACTGGTATGACTATTTTCCATCTAAATTTTATAGGCACCTTCAATGATACAAATCCAGTTGCAAGGAAGACTAAAACAAAAGTAAACCAACAGGACTACATCAAATTAAAAGGCTTTTGTACAACAAAAGAAACCACCACCCAAACAGAGACCCCCTTACAAAATCGGAGATTTTTAGATGTAATACATCAGACAAGAGGCTAATAACCAATATATATATATAAAGAGCTCACCAAATTCAACAGCAAAGCAAAACAAACAAAAATATGACCCCATCCAAAAGGGAAGATGTAAACAGAATTGTCACCAAAGAAGAGATCCAAATAGCCAACAGACATATGAAAAAACGCTCCAAGTCACTGATTGTCAGAGCAAAGCAAATAAAGACAACAGTGAAATGCCACTTCATTCCTATGAGAATGGCATACATCAGAAAAGGTAGTAGCAACAAATGCTGGAGAGGTTGTGGGGTCAAAGGAACCCTCCAGCACTGCTGGTGGAAATGTAAATTGGTCCAAGCCCTGTGGAGAGCAGTCTGGAGAACGCTCAGAAGGCTAGAAATGGACCTACCTTATTACCCAGCAATCCTTCTCCTGGGAATATATCCTAAGGAACCAAACACACTCATCTGAAAAAGATCTATGTATACCTATGTTCATAGCAGCACAATTTGTAATAGCCAAAATCTGGAAGCAACCCAGATGCCCAACAACATATGAGTGGCTGAGTAAGTTGTGGTATATATACATAATGGAATGCTAATTAGCTATTAAAAATGATGAGTTTACATTCTTCACCTTATCTTGGCTGAAGCTTGAAGGAATCATGTTAAATGAGATAAGTCAGAAAGAGAAGGATGAATATGGAATGATCTCACTTATAGACAGAAGTTGAAAAACAAGAACAAAAGGGAAAACTCAAAGCAGAACTTGGACTGGATTTGGTGCATTGCACCAAAGTAAAGGATTCTGGGAGGCAGGGGACCTAGGCTGGGGGTGAATGTTTTGTAGAAAACTGAGAAATGTCACACATATACCAAAACCGGTAACTATTGTAAACCATTAACACCCCCATAAAAATAATAATTAAAAAAAGAAAAGAAAAAAGGGAAGGGGGTCTGCCTGAAGCAGTGGAATTGTGCAAGCCAAGGCCTCAGTGAAAATTCTGGCAGAGGACAGGGGAGATAGAATAATGGTTATGCAAACAGACTGTCATGGCTGAGGCTCCCAGAGCCCGGGTTCAATCACCAGCACCACCATAAAAGCCAGAGCTAAGCAGTGCTCTGGTCTTTCTGTATCTTTCTCTCTCAGTAGAATAAAATAAGATGAAATGTATTTTAAAAGTAATATTTTTTAAAAATTCTGTCAGAAAAGAAAAGGATGAGTGCAGTAAAGAAGATATAAGTAACGCGAGTCGGTGGCGCTGCGCCGGGCTCTCGAGAAGAGTTCATCGTGGGACGGGCAGACTAAACTGGCGGGGCTGCCATGGAGCCGAAGCAGATGCTGGAGGGGCAGTCGCAGGTCTCAGAGAACCCCTACGCCGAGTACCGGCTCACCGACAACGTGGAGAGCATAGTAGAAAATGAGACTATTAATGCAGAAAAGTCATCAAAACAGAAAGTGGATCTCCAGTCTCTGCCAGCTCTTGCCTACGTGGATCAGACAGTTGTGCCTGTCTTATTACAGGGGCTCGCTGTGCTGGCAAAGGAAAGAACACCAAATCCCATTGAGTTTTTAGCATCCTATCTTTTGAAAAAACAAGGCACAGTTTGAAGATCGAAACTGACTTACTGAGAAGAACAGAGAAATTCGGTTTCTACTCTCAATTTACAGGATTAAGAGGCAGCTTTAATTGCCATGATTCCCCCCCCCCCCCCCCCACACACACACCTCTTGGAAGTATAAGCAGCTTCAGGACAACAGAACTTGTTTGCAGAAGAAAACATCCTCCTTACTTTGATTCAATTACCATACTTATTTATTTATTTATTTACTTAGCCCTCGGGGTTATTTCCGGGGCTCGGTGCCTGCACCACGAATCCACTGCTCCTGGAGACCATTCCCCCCCCCCCTTTTGTTGCCCTTGTTGTTTTATCATTGCTGTGGTCATTATTATTGTTGTTGTCATTGCTGTTGTTGCATAGGACACAGAGAAATCAAGAGAGAAGGGTAACAGAGAGGGGGAGAGTAAGATAGACACCTACAGACTTGCTTCACGGCCTGTGAAGCGACTTCCCTGTAGGTGGGGAGCCGGGGGCTTGAACTGGGATCCTCACGATGGTCCTTTTGCTCCGCGGGACGTGTGCTTAACCCGCTGCGCTACCGCAGACTCCCCACCATACTTATTTAATGCGTGTATTCTGTGTAATTTTCTCTCAGATTGTCTTGAACTTTGTTTTTAAAATGACCTTCAAAATAAACCATTAAAACATAGAAGGAGGAGGAGGAGAAGACTTAAGTGAAATGTTATTGGAACCAAATGAGAAATTGATAAATTCTAACTTACGTTTTTTTATTTTTTAAATATTTATTTATTTTCCCTTTTGTTGCCCTAGTTTTTTGTTGTTTGTTTTGTTATTGTTGTGGTAGTTATTGTTGTTGTTGATGTCACCATTGGCTAGGACAGAGAGAAATGGAGAGGGGGGGAAGACAGCAAGGGGGAAAGAAAGACAGACACAAGCAGACCTGCTTCACCGTCTGTGGAGCAACTCCCCTACATATGGGGAGCTGGGGGCTCGAACCGGGTTCCTTAAACCGGTACTTGTGCTTTGCACCACGTGCACTTAACCCTCCACACTACCACCAGATTCCCCCCCCCTTATTTTTTACCAGAGCACTGCTCAGCTCTGGTTTATAGTGGTGGGGGGGGATTGAACCTGGGACTTTGGAGCCTCAGGCATGAAGATCTCTTTGTATAACCATTATGCTATCTATCCCTGTCATATCTAACTTTTAGAAGTCAGAGGGAACTGGAGGTAGAAAGCAGATTGTCAGGGAAAAACCCAGAGAGATGGGTGACATCTGAGATGGGCCTTGAATGTAGTCACCATGTAGTCAGCAGGTATTCATACCTCAAGAACATTTTCAGTACCTGCCAAAGTTGTTGATGACCTAGCTCAAAACTCAACTCCAAGGAAGGAGAGGGAGAGTACAGAAGAATTTGCTCTGTGAGGGTTGACACTGCTGGACCAAGTGGAGCTCATCTGAATCACATTGAATCTGCAGTCTACCATCCACCCCCCACTCCATGGCTGTGCCTCCACCTACAAATCACCTTTACTCCTACGCAGGCTTAAGGAGTGTGAGGGCTGAATTGAGATGAATGGGGCAATCAGACTAATCAGGACAAGGTGTAACGCTGGGCAGATCTAGCTGGAATTGACTGGAAACCCATTTTTTTAGGGAGTGCATGATTTCCCAAATGGTTATGATAATTATGCCTAAGCAAGGAAACTCAGTGTAGACACTCAATAAGCCAATGGCTAGTGCCTCACTCCACCCCTAATGTCCTAGACATTCTTTGCACAGTCAATTTTTACCCCCTTTCCAGTCATTTTCACCATTCTGAATCAGGCTTTTACTAGGGAGTCTCATCACTGAGTCAGATCTTAGGATGACACACAAAACCTAGGGGAGGAGATCAGCTAAGTAGGAGTCCCATCAGCAGGGGAGATAGCATAACGATGATGGAAAAGACTTTCATGACTGAGGCACCAGAGGTCCCAGGCTCAATCCCCTATATCACCATAACCCAGATCTGAACAGTGCTTTGATAAAATAATAATAACAACAGTAATTAATTAATTGATTGATTAACTAATTAAAACAATGTAGGAGTCCCAAGTTAAACAGTGACCCAAGAATAAAGAGGCTAGAGATTCCAGAAAAGAGTGCAGAGAAGCCCATTAACTGAAAAACGTTGTTGTACAGACCAGAACAGATGGGGAAGGGGGGCAGAGAGACGAGTTGAGGGGCAAGCAAAGCCCCTAGAGATGAAGGGGGGAGGGAACCTATCTTGACTCAAATCACAATGATTTTTGTACAGAAGTACTTGTGCATGGTGGGGGCTGACAGCCTACAGAGGTTAGGTACAGGTCTTTTAAAAAATATTTATTTATTTATTTATTCCCTTTTGTTGCCCTTGTTGATTTATTGTTGTAGTTATTATTGATATTGTTGTTGCATAGGACAGAGAGAAATGGAGAGAGGTGGGGGTAGACAGAGAAGGGGAGAGAAAGATAGACACCTGCAGACCTGCTTCACCGCTTGTGAAGCAATTCCCCTCCAGGCAGGGAGTGGGTGACTGGAGCCAGGATCCTTACGCTGGTCCTTGCACTTTGTGCCACCTGCGCTTAACCTGCTGTGCTACTGCCCTACTCCCTAAATACAAGTCTATAAAGCCATCCTAGCTCTATACCACACATCTTTCTCTCTACCTCTGGCCAGCAACTGACCTTGTGGAAACACCAGGTAGCCCCATATATTAATATAGACTCAGATATACAACAGACCTAGTTTCAAACCCCAGTTCTAGCATTCGCTGGCTGCAGAGCCTTGGGCAATATAACCAGGTTTATTTATTTATTATTATCTTTATTTATTGGATAGAGACAGCCAGAAATCAAGAGGAGGGGGTGATAGAGGAGAGAGACAGAGAGACACCTGCAGCCCTGCTTCACCACTCGTAAAGCTTTCCCCCTGCAGGTGGATATCAGGGGCTTGAACCTGGGTCCTTGCACATTGTAATACATGCACTCAACCAGGTGCGCCACCACCTGGCCCCTAATATAACCAGTTTTAATAAATGTCTTTGAGCCTGGTTAAGCACACACATTACAGTGTGCAAAGACCCGGGTTCAAGCTCCTGGTCCTCACTTACAGGGGGGAAGCTTTACTAGAGGTGAAGCAGTGCTACAAGTATCTCTCTCTCTCTCTCCCCCTATCTACCCCCTCTCAATTTTTCTCTATATAGCCAATAATAAATAAATAAATAAATAAATAAATTTTAAGTGTTTTTGAGCTTTGGTGATTCTATCACCTTGGAAAGAGATTGTGAAGATTAAAGGAGATCGGTGGGAGTCAGGCGGTAGCACAGCAGGTTAAGCTCAGGTGGTGCAAAGCGCAAGGATCGGCGTAAGGATCCCGGTTCGAGCCCCTGGCTCCCCACCTGCAGGGGGTGTCCCTTCATAGGCGGTGAAGCAGATCTGCAGGTATCTATCTTTCTTTCCCCCCTCTCTGTCTCCCCCTCCACTCTCCATTTCTCTCTGTCCTATCCAGCAATGATGACATCAACAACAATAATAACTACAACAACAAAACAAGAGCAAGAAAAGGGAATAAATAAATAAATATTAAAAACTAAAAATAAAGGAGATTGGTGTATAAAGTGTCAGTGATAAAAAGGTAGGTGTGACTAATCTGAACAGTAATACTCTCCTCAGTTTCAAAATGACATAGCCCCCACTTTTTTCTTAACCTCCTCACCTCCCTTATGTGACTCACAGATTTTCTTTTTTAAAGTTTTTTTTAATATTTTTTATTTATTTATTTTTATTGTTGTTGTTATTGATGCCATTGTTGTTGGATAGGACAGAGAGAAATGGAGAGAGGAGGAGAAGACAGAGAGGGGGAGAGAAAGATAGACACCAGCAGATCTGCTTTACTGCCTGTGAAGCAACTCCCTTGCAGGTGGTGAGCCAGGGGCTCGAACCGGGGTCCCTAAGCGGTTCTTGCACTTCACTCCACGTGCGCTTAACCTGCTGTGCTACCACCCAGCACCCTTATCATCTCATTGTACCCCATTTACTCTATACATACATTTTCCACTGCTGATGTAGCTAATTAGTGCAAACTTAATGACTTAAGACAACACAGCTTCATTATCTGACAGTTCTCAAGGTCAGCTCAGAAGCCTGCAATCAGTCTCACTAAGCTAGAATCAAAGTGGCAGTTGGTCCTCCTCATCTTTCTAGTTTCTCGAGGCCCTTCACCACTTCACCATCTTCATTTATAACCCCTCCCTTGTAGTATCACTCCGACCTCTTCCTCCCCTTGACACCTCCCCTAGTACTGCCCACTCTGATCTCCTGCCACCCATTTTTTTAAATATCATTTTATTGTGGGGGGGTTTAATGATTTATAGTACAGTTGTTGACACATGGGTATAATTTCTCATCTCCCTATGTGAGAGACGTGTCTGCAAAACACTCTCACACCTAACTTAAGTTCTTTTTCACCATCATGCACCAGCACCCCAAAGCCTCCCTCATCCCCCTCCCTGTCCTCCTTTCCCAGAGTCCTTTGCTTTGGTGCAATACACCACATCCTGTCTGTTTTACTCTGTGTTTCCCCTTCTGTTCCTGTTTCTTCTGAAGCTCCACCTACTAGTGAGATCATCTGATATTCATCCTTTTCTTTTAGGCTTATTTCATTTAACATGATTTCTTCAAGCTCCATACAACATAAAGCCAAGATGACCTTTTTATTTTTAACATCAGAGTAGTGTTCCGGTGTGTATATAGACCATAACTTTCCTAGTCACTCATCTATCATTGGACACCAAGGTGGCCTTCAAGTTCGGGCAATTACTGTCGGGGTTCCTCGGGGGGATCGAGGCAGGAGTGAATTCGCTAAGGGGGTCTTCCAGCATATCGTGGCAGCAGACGATACACAAACCTCTTTAGGGTCCCGTTGTGGGGAACGGAACAACTTTATTGATGCAGTTATAAATTTATAAAGGGGTAGCTGTGCAGGGGAAGTAGCCAGCTGGCCAATGAGACCAATATCTCCTTATAAGGGAAAAGAGAGCAAGACAATGAGAGGGTATGGATGGTGATGCAGGAATGGGGAAATAGAAATATAAGGAAGGCGAAGCCCACCAAAAAAGGGGGGAGGGGTGGGTGATGCAGCGAGGCTGATAGGAAGGTTGAAATTCCCCCGTGTACTCTTGTCACATCTTGCTCAACCACAAGGCTGGCATGCCAAGGGGAGACTGATAGACGAGTTTGGGGGGGAGGGTTCAGCCATCCATGCTCAACCACACATCAGACCCACAGATTACAAATTGTGTTACTCTGAACATAGGTATTTATCTCTTTGGGGGTGTGTGTTTGTTTCTTTTGGCTGTATAAGAATATTTAGAATTATACCAGTAGACTCATGTGGAAAATCCAGTGTACCCACCCCATCACAGAAGCCTTAAGTTAATCACATCTGTAAACTCTCTTTTGCTGGGTAAGGCAGCGTATCTACAGCTTCTAGGAATTAGGTCTAGGACACCTTCCACATTCACACCATCACACCCAGGCTTCTGCAACATGGAGCAGGAAACAAGCCACTGAATCAACAGTCAGGAGAACTGGCTTCCCATCCCAACTCTATCACTCCTTCTTAGTTGGGGAAACTTAGGGTCCCATTGCCACTCCAAGCTTCAGCTTATTCCCTTGTAAACCAGGGTAACAGTAACACCTAGCCCAGAAGGTATGACTTGGATGTATGAGAAGCTGTTTCTGAGCATAGTAACTAGTATAGAGTAGGCACTCAATAAACATGCTGGTTAAGGGTGCCGATGGGAGGAGAAAGAGGATGAGCAGTTAGAAGATGATGATAATGACACTGTTAAGGGGCTGGGCAATGGTGCATCCAGTTGAGTGCACACATTACCATGCAGGAGGACCTGGGTTCATGTCCTGGGTCCTCACCTGAAGGAGGGAAAATTTTTTTTATAGTTCTGATATTTTATTAAGTTTTTATATTGATCATGCCATGAATTCATAGGGAATGGGTTCCAGCAGCTCTGGTTCCTTTCCATTGGTTCTCACAAAGTGTGCTTCTCTGGGTGGAGCAGGCTGGCGCTTCAGTTGAACCCAAGTCCCCTTCTCTTTGGCTTCCTTTTTTTTCTGATCATTTTCCTTCACACGTTTCAAGAAGCTGTCTCTGCTCTTAGAGTGCTTAATATGCTCAATACGAACATTAATTCACTTGGCAAGAATCTTGCCCTTTACTTGTTTGTTTACAACAATGCCAACAGCATGCTGGGTAACATTGTAGACTCTTCCAGTTTTGCCTTGGTAACATTTGTGGGGCATTCCTTTTTGAACAGTACCCATTCCCTTTATATCTACAATATCACCTTTCTTATAGATCCGCATATATGTGGCCAAAGGAACAATTCCATGTTTTCTAAAAGGCCTAGAGAACATATAGCGTGTTCCTCTCCTTTTTCCCTTTGTGTTAGTCATTTTGGCGATTTACTGGAAGATGGCTGCTCCGGCCGAAAGGCAGGAGGGAAATTTTATGAGTGCTGAAGCAATGCTACAGATGTCTAGTTTTCTCCCTTCTTCTCTCTCCCTCTCTATTTTTCAATGTCTCTATGAGAAAAAAAAAAGAAGTCAGGTGGTGGTATATCTGACTGATCACATACACTATAGTGTGACAGGATACAGGTTCAAGCCCCCCAGTCCCCACCTGCAGGAGGGAAGTTTCATGAGTGATGAAACAGTGCTACAGGACTCTCTCTCTCTCTCTCTCTCTCTCTCTCTCTCTCTCCTCCCTCACTTGCTCCCCCTTCCCTCTCACCTTCTCTCTGTATCTATCCAAAAGAAAGAAAGGAAGGGAGAAAGCGAGGGAGAGAGGAAGGAAGGAAAGAATGAAGGCCTCTAGGAGTGGTGGAGTCACTGTACCGGCACTGAACCCTAGTGATTATCCTGGTGGCAAAAAAAAAAAAAAAAAAAGTACTGGTGGAAGATAAAGTGCTACAAGGTGGTATGTGTAAGACTGTGAGACTGGAGTCAAAAGGTCAGTGAAGAGGCATCCTTCAGAACAGATATGTGCATTCCCTTGGGATCATGGCAGAACTGATTCTCATTTCCCACAATCACCAGGCTTTATCAACCCCTAGCCCCCCCCCAAAAAAAAGAAGAACTTCCATATTCAGTTCAAGCACCTTTGAAAAAGTCCAGTAGTTGGGAGCACTGGGTGGTGGTGGTACACATAGTTAAGCACACACATTACCATGCACAAGTACCCAGGTTCAAGACCCCAGTCCCCACCTGGAGGTGCAACGGACCGCTCAGGCGGAGGAACAGCAGGAAGCATCAGGGAACTCTGTAAGGTGACCACCTGGTGGGTCAGGAGGAGAACAGAATACACCACACTCTGTTGGAGGGTGAATCTGAACTCCATTTTTATTTAGCAAGTGAGAGTTTATATATCCTTCAGTCTTACATAAACAATATCTGGAACAAAGCTCATTTCTTGATTAGATGGCCTTGCAGTTTTACACAGTAATGTCGAACTTCATGGGGTGATGCATTTCTGAGTAACAGGCTTAGCAGATAGTATTTTAAGTAGAGTTTTATCATATTTCATAAGAGGAGGTAAGTATTATTAAGAATTTTTCCTAAAACTTTATGTATTTGATGACCCATAACTTTGTCTACCTCATTTCTTGTTTATCTGTATCTAATCTGGGAACAGGGGCTGTTTGTCCCCGATTACACAGCACCATTACCATGTACATAATGAAAACAATAATCAGAGTTTCCAATTTAGATCTTCTCAGGATGCCAAGACCCACTCCCAGAATCCTTCCTTGAAGAGAGTTTTCTAGGGTGCTGACCCTGTCAGACCCATCATTCTGGAGTTGAGTGGGGCGTGGCATGGAGGGGAAAAGCTTCATGAGTGATGAAGCAGGACTGCAGGTCCTCTTTGTCTCTCCCTCTCTATCTCCCCTTTCTCTCTCAATTTCTCTGTCTCTAGACAATAAGGTAAAAAAAATAATAAGAAACTTAATTTTTTTAATCTAGTGGGTCAGAAGGTGGCACAGTAGATAAAGTCTTGAACTTACAAGCCTGAGCTCTTGCAGGTAGAAAGTCTTGAGTTTGAGTCTCAGAATCACATGTGCCATGTTGTTTTCGCCGGACTGGCTTCACGGGCGGGTAACAGACGACCAGGGACTCATGGTTGAGCTGTAGGCAGTATCTCTTTATTCATGCAGGACGCAGCACAATCTAAGCTGAGCTAAGCTAAACTCAAGGTACTGTAAAATTCACAATGCTGTCTTTATATATACTTGCCAAGTAGGGTGGAAACAGGATGTGACATAGAGAGGGTGGAGAGAAAAGTGACTGGTGACAATCAGAGTGTGACAAGGAGAGGATCAGGGTGTGACAAGGAGAGGGGGTGGAGCAAAAACATATCATGAAACAGTGGGGATTGAACCAATGCCCTGGAGGGAGGGTGGTGCTTGTTAACAGCGGTTATGTAAATAGAATGAAGTGGTTATGTAAATAGAATAGTATTAAGCAGGGGGGATTTAAACCAAATGAAACAGAAGGGGTCTCATGCATACCAACAGTGCCAGAGTGATGTTTTGGTCCCCTCTCCCTCTCCTTCCCTCTTTCTCTCCCATAAATAATTGCACTTTTTTTTTTAAACAAAATTCAGATCGTGGGAGAGAGAGAGAGAGAGCGAGAGAGAAGAGAAGAGAATGCACAAGGGCACCACCACTCTGGTACATAAGGTACAGGGGATCAAACTGGGAGCCTCAGGCATGCAAGACCTGCACTCTCCCAGCTGAGCCATCTCCTCTGCTGCTTTTGCTGAACTTTTTAAAAAGATTTTATTTTTTAAATTTATTAATGAGAAAGATAGGAGGAAAAAGAACCAGACATCACTCTGGTACATGTGCTGCCAAGGACTGAAACTCAAGACCTCATGCTGGACCATTTTTTAATTATTATTTTTGTTAAACCAGAGCACTGGTCAACTCTGGTTTATGGTGCTGTGGGGGATTGAACTTGGGACTTTGGAGACTCAGGCATGAGAGTCTCTTTGCATAATCATTATGCTATCGATCCCTTGCTGAGCTTCTAAGTGCTGACCCAGTTATACAAGAGTGATGGCTTTGGTGTTCTGACTCCAGGGCCGGCACTTTTGCCTTGGATGGTGGTTCTCACTTTTCCCTTGGATGAATTTTACACTCACTCAAGGGACTTGATTTCTTTTTCTTTTTCTTTTCTTTTTTTTTTTTTTTTTAACCAGAGCACTGCTCAGCTCTGGCTTATGGTGGTGCAGGGGATTGAGCCTCGGACTTCAGAGTCTCAGGCATGAGAGTCTGTTTGCATAACCATTATGCTATCTACCCTCCGCCCCTTTTTCTTTTCTTTAAAAAAATTTTTTTATTATCTTTATTTATTGGATAGAGACAGTCAGAAATTAAGATGGAAAAGGGGGATAGAGAGGGAGAAAGACAGAGAGACACCTGCAATATTGCTTTACCACTAGCAAAGCTCTGTCCCTGCAGGTGGGGACTGGGGGCTCGAACCCAGGTCCTTGTGCACTGTGACATGTGCACTCAACCAAGTGTGCCACCACCTGGCCCGTAACTTGGTTTGTTTTTCTACTTTATTTTTTACCTTTCAATAGTCAGAGAGGTTGCAGGAGAGACATCACAGCACTGAAGCTTTCTTCAATGCATTTTAAGGCAGACTCAAATCTTGATCATGCATATTGCAAAGTAGTAGCACTATCCAAGTGAACTAGTTTACTGACCTTATCATTAGGTTTTTTTCTTTATTAGTGATTTAATAATGATTAAAAAGACTGTGGGCTAAGAGTGGTAGAATTCCATACAATTCCCACCACCAGAGTTCTACATCCCATCCCTTCCATTGAAAGCTTTTCTGTTTTCTTAATGAGAGAGTGACCAGAGCTTTGTCCTTTCATTCATATTGTTCTCTATGTTTTGGCTTTTCTGTCTTCACGTGGTGCTTGGAAGTGAACCCAGGGCCTCATACACATTAGGTCTGTTACTCCTTGGTCCCTAGCTTTACTTCAAAAAAAGAAAAAAACTCTTGGGAGCCAGGAGGTGGTGCAAAGGGTTAAGCGCACATGGTGGAAAGCACACCTGACTGGCATCCTGGTTCGAGCCCCGGGTTCCCCACCTGCAGGGGAGTCACTTCACAGGCGGTGAAGAAGGTCTGCAGGTGTCTATCTTTCTCTCCCCCTCTGTCTTCCCCTCCTCTCTCCATTTCTCTCTGTCCTATCCAACAACAATGGCAGCAATAACAATAATGACAACGACGATAAACAACAAGGGCAACAAAAGGGAAAAATTTTTAAAATTCTTTATTAATCTTTTTATATAATGGTGGACATTTATTTATTTACCACCTGGGTTATCACTGGGTTATGCCTATATAATGAATCCACCACTCCAGGAGCCTTTTTTAAAAAATTTTATTTATTTATGAGAAAGATAGGAGGAGAGAGAGAAAGAACCAGACATCACTCTGGTACATGTGGTGCTGGGGACTGAACTCCAGAATTCATGCTTGAGAGTCCAGTACTTTAGTCATAGTGCCACCTCCCGGACCATTTACCTTTTTTTTTTTTTTTTTTTAACCACAGCAGTGCTCAGCTGTGGCTTATGGTGGTGTGGGAGACTGAACCTGGGACCTTGGAGCCTCAGGCATGAGAATCTCTTTAGATAACCATTATGATATCTACCCCCACCCAGAGCCATTTTTTCCATTCTATTTGATTGGATTTGATAGAGAAAAAATAAGAGGGAAGTGGGAGATAGAGAGGGAAAGAGAAAGAAAGACACTTGCAGCAGTGCTCCACCATTTGTAGGGACCAGGAACTTGAACCTGGACCCTTGTGCATGATAATATGTGCGCTCTACTAGGTGCCCCACCTCCCAGCACTGGTGGTCATTTTATTTTATTCGTTTTAATTATTATTATTATTTTTTTTACCACTAGCGTCATCTCTGGGACTCAGTGCCTACATGACTCCACCAGTCACAGGTTTCAGCAGTGAATTTTTGGTCTTTCGTTTTCTTTTTGTTTCTTTTTTTCTTTTCTTTTCTTTTTTGTTTTTTTGCCTCCAGAGTTATTGCTGGGGCTCGTGCCTGCACTAAGAATCCACTGCTCCTGGAGGCCATTTCCCCCCTTTTTTTGTTGCCCTTGCTGTCATTGTTGGATAGGACAGAGAGAAATGGAGAGAAGAGGGGAAGACAGAGAGGGGGAGAGAAAGATAGACACCTGCAGACCTGCTTCACCGCCTGTGAAGTGACCCCCTGGAGGTGGGGAGCCAGGGGCTCGAACCAGAATCCTTACCCGGTCCTTATGCTTCACACCACGTGTGCTTAGCCCGCTGCACTATCGTCCAGCCCCGGGTCTTTCGTTTTCTTATAGAGACAGAAAGAAATGGGGGAGGAAACAGGAGAGAGAGAGAGAGAGAGAGAGAGAGAGAGAGAGAGAGACCTTCAGCACTGCCCCACTACCTGTGAAACTTTCCTCCTGCTGGTGGGGACCAGAGGCTCAAAACTGGGTCCTTGCACATGGTAATGTACGCTCAATCAAGTGCACCACTGCCTGGCTCACCAGTGGCCATTTTAAAGACTGACTCATTTCTTTTATGAGAGAGACAGAGACAGAAAGAGAGAAAGAGAAGAGCACTGCTCTGCTCTGGCATATGCAGTGCTAGGAGCCAAACCCACAGTCTCACACATGAAATCTTTGTGTTCTACCCACTGAGCCACCTCCCAGACTCTTCCACCCTTAATAATAATTATTATTATCATTATATTATTATCATTAAGGAGGTCTCGAAACTTTACATCAGGCTCAACCTGATGCTGTTGACTGGCTACGGAAGAAGGGCAAACGCGAGAAGAATTATCATTATTATTATTATTTTCATTAAGAAAAGTTTTATTGGGACTGGATGGCAGCACACTCGAGTGCACATGCTACTATGTGCAAGGATCTGGGTTCGAGCCCCCGGCTCCCCAACTGCATGAAGGACACTTCATAAGTGGCGAAGCAGGTCTGCAGGTATCTATCTTTCTCCCTCTCTATCTCCCCTTCCCGTCTCAATTTCTTTCTGTCCTATCAATAAAATAGGAAAGAAAAAGGGGTCATGGGGAATGTCTGCTGGGAGAAGTGGATTCCTAGTGCTGGCACTGAGCTCCAGCGATAACCCTGGTGGCAATTAAAAAAAAATAAAAGAAATGAAAAAAAAGTTTCTTTATGGAAACAAAAATAGGCATCATGCAACTATACAATGTTTGTCAGGAACATGCCCTCTCATCACTGAAGGCAACCCCTGGGTTGGGAAAACATGTGTCTCTGCGTTTCTATAATGAGTCAGTGGGCTGCATTTGGTCCCCAGCGCACCACAGATGCTCGAGCTTCTTAGAGTAGAAAGCATTACCTGAGCAGTCAGGAGCAGTGCTTTTCTCTCACAAAATAAATATTTCCTGAGGCCCAGGAGGTGGTAACAGGCATAAAGCCTTAGACTCTCAATCACAAGGTCACGAGTTTGATCCTTGACATTCCGTGTGCCAGAGTGATACCCTGGTGTTCCCATTTATTGATTTATCTGTCTATCTATCTTTCTTCTCTCTCCCTCCCCTTTCCCTCTCTTTAAAACATTCTATTTATTTGTTTGTTTATTTATTATTGGACTGAGACAGAAATTGAGAGAGGAGGGGGATATAGAGACAGAGAGACCTGCAGCCCTGTTTCACCACTCATGAAGCTTTCCCCCTATAGGTGGGGACCAGGGGCTTGAACCTGGATCCTTGTGCACTGTAAAGTGGGTGCTTAACCAGGTGCACCACCACCTGGCACATCTCTCTCTCTCTCCTAGCCCCCACTCTCCTCATCTCAAAAAGATAAATAGATGTATAGATATATAGGTTTATCTACCTTTATTTGGCATCAAGGTAATTGCTGGGGTTTTGGTGCGTGTATGATTCCAAGGAAGACAGCATAATAGTGATGCAAAACAATTCATGGGAGTCAGGCAGTAGCGCAGTGGGTTAAGCACAGGTGGCACAAAGCGCAAGGACTGAATTAAAGATCCCGGTTTGAGCCCCTGGCTCCCCATCTGTAGGAGAGTTGCTTCACAAGTGGTGAAGCAGGTCTGCAGGTGTCTATCTTTCTCTCCCCCTCTCTGCCTTCCCTTCCTCTCTCCATTTCTCTCTGTCCTATCCAACTACAATGACGATAATAATAACTACAACAATAAAATTACAAGGCAACAAAAGGAAATAAATAAATAAATAAATATTGAAAAAATTTTAAAAAGAAAACTATATTAAAAAAATTCATACTTGAGGTATCAAATGTCCCAGGTTCCATCCTCTGCATCACCACCAGCCAGATCTGAGCAGTGCTATCGTTTAACTAAACAAATAAGTAACCAAATAAATACAAACAATTAAAAAGAAAAACTAAGAAGAGATACAAAAAGATAGAGATGGATAGAGACAGAGAGAGAGAAAAGACACCACAGCACTGCTCCACCATTTATTTATTTATTTATTTTTTTACCAGAGGACTGCTCAGCTTTGGCTTATGGTGGTGTGGGGCGTTGAACCTAGGACTTTGGGGCCTCGGGCATGAAAGTCTTTTTTGTAGACCACTATGCTGGCTCCTCTACCCAGTTCCACCATTCCTGAAGCTTCCCCCATACAGATGCTCCTATGTGCTGGCTGGGGAACTTGACTATTAGCCCTCACCGTAAAGCGTGTGCTCTATCTTCTGGTCTCCAATATAGCTTTTCTAAAAAAAAAAAAAAAAATCATCATCTGACCCAACAGACTCATTTTAATGAAGAAGTAAGACAGTATCAGAGGAGTTAGTGCAGCCTGCCACTTTGATCACCAGAAAAGGAGTAGGGCTGGTAAAATACCTCGCCTGCCCTAACCCTGCCCTCCCCCACTAGCCAGCTTCAGGGCTCTGATCCCCAGACCCTGGCTTGGTGTGCTACCACCTAGCTTGGGGACCATTGCAGCACTCCTGCCTCCTCCTTAGCCCCCTATGAGCTTCTGAAACTCCAGGTCTGGGGCTAGTGAAATTGCTCACTTGGATAGTGTGTGGTTTTGTCATGTGCGTGACCCAGGCTTGAGCTTGGCCCCCACCGCACTGAAGGAAGTCCCAGTGTTGTGGTCACTTTCACTCTCTCTGCCTCTTTGTCTCTATATTAAAAACTGGGACTAGGTGACAGCACACTTTGTTGTGCACACATGTTACAGTTCATAAGGAACTGTGTTCAAGCCTCTGCTCCCCACCTGCAGAGGGGAAGCTTCATGAGTGGTGAAGCTATGCTGCAGGTGTGTGTCTCTCCTTCTCTCTGTATCTCTCCCTTCACTCTCAATTTCTCTGCCTTATCAAATAAAAGAACAAAATTAAAAAGGATTTTTGAAAAAACCTCCAGTGGCCTAGTTCACCCCAAGACTCCTGACAACACGATGTCTTGGAGTGTGACCCCAATGCTAGTATTAGATGGACTCAATCAATGATTTCAATGCAGAACTGAGGAGAAGAGCCAGCAATCGACAGTGCTCAGGGCAGTCTCCAAAATCAGCAGCACCAAATGTCTCCTGGGAACTCGGTAGAAACCAGATTCTGGGGTCCCTCACAGATCTACTGAGGCTGAAACTCTGGAACGGGACCTGGGAATCAGGGTTGTCACAGGACTGTCCCAGACAATTCTGCTACACTCAAGAAAAAAAGGTAATGAAACATCCAAAGAGGTGTGCCTAACACATATGTTCATAGCAGCACAGCTGGTAATAGCTCACACTTGGAAACAATTCTGGTGTCCAGTGACAGATGGGTGGCTCAGTTGTGGTGTATAAGCACAATGGGATACTATACTATTCAGCTGTTGAAAACGATGAAGTCATCTCCTTTGCTTCATGTTGGATGAAGTTTAAAGAAATCACATTAAGTGAGATAAGCCAAAGAGAAGGATGACTACCAGATGATCTCACTCACAGCTGGAACTTAAGAAACAAGGACAGAAAGGGAAAACACAAAGTAAAACTTGAGCTGGGTTTGGTGTATTACACCAAAGCAAAGGACTCTGGGAAAAGAGGGCAGGGAAGGGGCTGGGAGATTGGGGGAGCTTTGGGGTCTTAGTGCATGATGTTGGAAAAAGACTTAAGTTGAGGGGTTTGAGAGTATCTGGCAGACACCTATCACTGTGAGATGAGAGATTTTACTCATGTGTCAACAACTGTACTTTAACCATTAACCTACCAATAAAAATGGAAAATAAATAATAAATCTTTTGAGGGAGTTGGGCAGTAGTGCAGCAGGTTAAGCGCAGGTGGCACGAAGTGCAAGGACCGGCATAAGGATCCCGGTTCAAGCCCCTGGCTCCCCACCTGCAGGGGGATCACTTCACAGGCGGTGAACATGAGCAGGTGTCTATCTTTCTCTCCCCCTTTCTGTCTTCCCCTCTTCTCTCCATTTCTCTCTGTCCTATCCAACAACGACGGCATCAATAACAACAATAATAACTACAACAATAAAACAACAAGGGCAACAAGAAGGAAAAAAAAAAGGACCAGCTGTATTCCACACACGAAGGTGAGATCTGCAGACAAAAAGGCACATCTTCCATATTAGGACTAAAGCAAAGCCAGGTGCTGCTCTCAGTCTGGAGACCGGAAGCCAGAGGCCCCACCTCACAGCCTCTCTGATCTCTTGGGGGAGAAAGCTGCTAACGGCCCGCCCTGGCTGTGAAAACATCCTGGAACAGGACACTCGTCCTCAGCTCTGCACCTTGCTCTCTACTCCCTCGTTCAACACTAACCTTGCCCATTTGTGCTCTCATCTGAACTGAGTAAATAAATGTCCCGCAGCTCCCCTTCCGAGCCCTATCTCCTGGGTATCCAAGATGAGAGAAGCAGGTGAAAGGTTACTTCTAATGTCCCTGAGCAAGTGGATATATAGCAAAGAAGAGGACTGGCTGCTCAGCCACCCGCTCCAGGCCCATCTCTCACGCCTCAGCAACACCACCGCCCTTTGGCCGAGCTGATGCAAGTCCTAGGACTAGAAAATGGAAACTTCCACAACCCAGCATTAGCATGGGCACTTTCCAGAACACAGGCCACGTCTCCCTTCTCCTGTGTCTATGGGGTTGAGGGGAGGAAGGCTGGCAGTCATCACCCATGACGGGAGGCCTGGCCTGATCCCATGCAGAAAATGGTCTCCAAGAGGAGAGCCAACAGACAGCAACTGCTGAGGGGGACTTGGCTCAAGTCTATCTTACTTATTTATTTTAATTTTTTTACTTACTGGATCGAGACTGCAAGAGATGGGGAGATAGGGACAGAGAATGAGAGACACCTGTAGCCCAGCTCTACCACTCATGAAGCTTTCTCCCTGCAGGTGGGGACCAGTGACTTGAACCTGGGTCCTTGTGCACTGTAATGTGTGCACTTAATCAGGTGTGCCACTACCTGGCCCCATATTACTTACTTACTTTACCAAAAAAATAGCTCAGCTCTAGAATATGTTGGTGCTGAGGATTGAACCTGTGACCTCTGGAGCTTTAGGCATGAAAAAATATTTTGCATAATCATTATGCTTCCCCCTCTGCTCATTTTATTATTGTTGTTATTAGTAGTAGTGTTTACTGGAACACTGTTCAACTCTGCTTTATGGTGGCACTGGGGATTGAACCTGGGGCTTTGGAGCCTCAGAATGAAAGTCTTCTTTGTAATATATTTCACTTTTTTTTAATGAGAGAGAGAAGCCAGAGCACCTCTCAGCTCTGACTTATGATGGTACTGGGGACTGATGGCATGGTTCTTACAGAACCAGCACGCTGTCTCCTCAGCCCTTGATTCAATCTTAAAGCAAATAGCTGCAAGTTTCACTGCTCTGCTTTGCTTTTTCCGCCCTTCTGAACCCTCAGTCCATGAGGGGGTTTTAAGAGATGAGCAGGAGAATAGCACACTATATGTGAGGGAACTGTGTTAAGAAGCAGCAAGGAGGTGGGGGCCCAGTGCTGGCATACTTGATTGAGTGCACACATTACCATGCACAAGGACCCAGCTTCAAACCCCTGCTCCCCACCTGTGGGGGAAAGCTTTGCGAGTAGTGAAGCAGTGCTGCAGTTGTCTCTCTTTCGCCCTCTCGATTTCTCCCCTATTCAAATAAAAGCAAAGAAGAGAGAAGAGGGGGAGTCGGGTGGTAGTGCAGCGGGTTAAGCACACCTGGCGCGAAGTGCAAGGACCGGCTTAAGGATCCCAGTTCGAGCCCCCGGCTCCCCACCTGCAGGGGAGTCGCTTCACAGGCGGTGAAGCAGGTTTGCAGGTGTCTATTTTTCTGTCCCCGTCTGTCTGTCTGTCTTCCCTTCCTTTCTCCATTTCTCTCTGGCCTATCTAACAATGACAACATCAACAACAACATCAATAACAACAACAACTACTACAACAATAAAAAAAAGCCAAGGGCAACAAAAGGGAAAGTAAATAAATATTAAAAATTTTAAAATAAAAAAAGAAGAGAGAAGAGGGAGGAGGAGGGGAGGGGAAGGGGAAGGGAAGGAGAAAGAGGGTAAGGCAAGGAAGGAAGAGGAGAAGGGGATAGAGGGCATGGGGAAAGAAAAGAAACAAGGAGGGAACAGCTGCAGTATGTGCTAACTCCCTGCCCCAGAAAATCTGCTGGAGTCTGAAACAGCTCTCTGCCCTCCCACCCCACCCCCCACAGCAATCATCTTGCTTGGTTAACTGAGGCTTTCATCATTAAGCAAATGCTGAATTCAGTTGAGATCAGCTGTTAAGCCAGGCTGCGAGGTTTGGGAAGAAAAGAAGTGGCAACTTAACATCCAGCTCTGGAGGAAGAAAAAGTGTCATCAGGGGCAGTCATCTGGAGACCTGGCCAACGCCCCAGTCCCTCCCAACAAAGGCCTCCTCGGAGCACTAAGGAAGGCAGTCTGGCGAGGTGGCAGCGTGCATGGTCAGGTACTTAGGCGCTGGTTAGTAACTTGGTTGGTGGAAGGGGAGGGACTAACTCACGGCCCAGGAGCTGGGGGGGGGGGGACTAGGTCTGCCCCAGGATTATAGCCTTTAGAAGAGCTGGAGAGGCGAGAGGCTGGAGAGTGGCAAAGAGGGTGACAGATCTTTCCCCACGAGTAGGATCCCAGCGATGGCAAGCTGCCAGCTTGCACGGCCAGTGCTGCCCAGAACTGTGCTTTTGAGCCAGGGAGGTGGCATGCTCTGGTGAAGGGGAACCCTGCCACCTCCAGACATGGAGACCTCTTATCTCTTCGGAGTGATCCTCGCCGTCCTGGCCTCCCTTATCATCGCCACAAACGCACTGGTGGCCGTGGCTGTGCTGTTCTTGATCCACAAGAATAATGGCATCGTCAGTCTCTGCTTCACCTTGAACCTGGCGGTGGCTGACACCTTACTCGGTGTAGCCACCTCAGGGCTGGTGGCTGACCAGCTGGCCAGCCCAACTCGGCCCACCCAGAAGACCTTGTGCAGTCTTCGGATGGCCTTCATCACGGCCTCTGCGACCGCCTCTGTCCTCACCGTCATGCTGATCACCTTTGACAGGTACCTCGCCATCAAGCAGCCCCTGCGCTACTCCCAGATCATGAGCGGGTGCGTGGCCGGGCTCTGTACTGCCAGCCTGTGGTCCGTATCTTACCTCATCGGCTTCCTCCCCTTCGTGGTCCCTGGCTTCCAGCAGACCACCTACCAGGGGCCCTGCACCTTCTTCGCTGTGTTCCACCCGCTGTACGTGCTCACCCTCTCCTGCGCAGGTTTCTTCCCGGCCCTGCTCCTCTTTGTCTTCTTCTACTGCGCTATGTTCAAGGTGGCCTCCATGCACAGCCAGCAGATCCGGAAGATGGAACAACAAGCGGGAGGCGTGGCCCGAGCCTACCGGCCCCCGCGTACTCCCAGCGAGTTCAAGGCCATCCGCACGGTAGCGGTTCTTATCGGCACCTTCACCCTGTCCTGGACCCCCTTCCTGATCACCGGCATTGTGCAGGCAGCCTGCCAGGAGTGCCACCTCTACCCAGTGCTGGAACGCTACCTGTGGCTGCTGGGGGTGGGCAACTCTCTGTTCAATCCTCTGTTCTATGCCTACTGGCAGAAGGAGGTGCGGCAGCAGGTCTACCAGATGTTCCTGGGAGTGAAGAAAGGGCTTGCCTCGCTCCTACTCTTCCTCTCAGCCAAGGACGGTGGGACGGAGAGGCCCAGGGAAAGTTCCTGTCACATCGCCACTATCTCCCACCCACAACTTGATGGCTAATATGGTAAGGGCAGGGGAGTTTCACAGGATCTCCTTCCTTCCCTCTCCTTCTTCCCTCCTCCCCAACTAAAAGGTTGGCTGTAAGAGCACTTGCTCCAGGTAATTCACCACCTCCAGCCCCAGCAGCCCCTCTGCACACTGAGAGGTAACTGGGCCAGGGTGCTGACTTTCCTCAGTAATCCTGTTCCTCAGTAATCATGTTCCCCAGTTGCCACTCCACTCTTCCCCTTGTTCTCCAAAACAAGTTCACTTAAAGCAAGAAATAGTGGAAATCCTGGGGTTGGGGAGGTGTCTCAGCAGTAGACCTCTCTCATTATAACACACACACACACACTAAAATCCTGGTTTTTAATTTTATTCCTTTTATTTATTTTACCAGAGCACTAACTCAACCTGGCTTCTAGTGGTGTGAGGGAATTGAACCTGGAACCTCAGAGTCTCAGGCATGAGAGTCTGTTTGTATAACCATTGTGCTGTCTCTCCCACCCAAAATCCTGTTTTTTTTTGTTTATTTATTTATTTATTCCCTTTTGTTGTTTTATTGTTGTAGTTATTATTGTCGTTGTTGGATAGGACAGAGAGAAATGGAGAGAGGAGGGGAAGACAGAGAGGAGGAGAGAAAGATAGACACCTGCAGACCTGATTCACAGCCTATGAAGCAACTCCCCTGCAGGTGAGGAGCCAGGTTTCGAACCGGGATCCTTATGCCGGTCCTTGTGCTTTGCGCCACCTGCGCTTAACCCGCTGTGCTACAGCCCGACTCCCCCAAAATCCTGTTTTAATACACTAGAGCAGCAGTGTCCCATGGAAATACAGTGTGAGGCACACATAGGTAACTGTGAATGTTCTAGTAGCTACATTAAAAAAAAAAAAAAGATAGGCAGATTAATGTCAATGTTTCGTTTGACCCAGTATCTCAAGATCTAATATGAAAATTCTTACATGATTTTTCCATACTAAATCTTTTAAGTCTGGTGTGTGTTTTTTTCTTCTTTTGCCCTTACAGAAGAGTACAGGGGAGTCAGGTAGTGGCACACCTGGTCAAATGCACACATCTGGTAGACTGCACACATTACAGTGCACAAGGACCTGGGGTCCAAGTCCCTATTCCCCACCTACAGGGGGAAAGCTTCACAAGTGGTGAAGCAGGGCTGTAGGTGTCTGTCTTTCTCCTTCTCTATATCCCTCTTCCCTCTCAACTTCTCTTTGCCCTATCAGATAAAAGTAAATTAAAACAGGAAAAGAAAAGGAAATAGGAGAATTCAGTATAAACCAGCCATATTTCAGACGCTCAGTAGTCACATGTGTTCCGTGGCTACTGTAAGGAGACAGTCCAACTCTAGGAAAATGAGGTTCTACTCTGAACTGTTAACCATAGTGACTGCCTTGGGAAAGTGGGGAGGGGGTCCTGTCCTCCCTTAGGGTAAATCAGAGGTGTCACCCACTGTGCCTGGATAAAGGGTAGGAACCTAGACTGGATTCCAAGTTTGTCTTTCCCTACTCCTCATGGAGTTCAAAGTAGTGCTTCTCTGAGAAGTCAGCTACCCTGTGTTTATTTCTGCTATTACTGCTCCAATCCATCACTTTTCCAACCCAAATGGTGCCCTTTCCCTTCAATTAGCTTCACATGTCACTTGTAACTACCTGCCGCTGACAATGCTGATCCACAGATTGAGACTTTAGGAGGGAAGAAAGGACAAGGGGGAAGGGAAAAAGCACCAAGGTGGGCAAAGTCAAGCTCCCTACACAGAACCCACTTTGCTTCCTAGCACTTAACCTTCTTCTGTTTACTTCTAAATTTACTCCCTCACTCACTAAATCCCTTCTAATACACACCATCCCTCCTTGGGAGATCCTTTCATCATTGTCACTGGAGTTTCACCACTCTGAGTTAACTTTTTTTTTTTCTTCAGACAGAAAGAGACAGAGAAGACAGGTATTAGAGGATCTCACTTACAGGTGGAACTTAAGAAACAAGGACAGAAAGGGAAAAACAAAACTTAGACTGGGTGGAGTGTATTGTATTAAAGCAAAAAAAAAAAAAAGAAAGAAAGAAAGAAAG
This sequence comes from Erinaceus europaeus, assembly GCF_950295315.1. Classification (NCBI taxonomy): domain Eukaryota; kingdom Metazoa; phylum Chordata; class Mammalia; order Eulipotyphla; family Erinaceidae; genus Erinaceus; species Erinaceus europaeus. The sequence continues at coordinate 29,269,492 of NC_080185.1, forward strand.
CAAAACAAAACAAACAAACAAAAAAACCTCTGGGAAAGAGGAGAAGGGAGAAGGAGGAGAGAGCCTTGGGGTCTTGGTGCATGATGATGGAGAAGGACTTAAGTTGGGGGTAAGAGTGGTCTGCAGACACCTATCACAGGAACATGAGAAATTGTATCCATGTGCAATAACTCTGTTGTAAATCAGTATTCCCCCTCCCAATAAAATAGAAAAAAGAGACAGAGAGATAGAAGGAAAGCTTAATTATTTTAATATTTATTTTCCCTTTTGTTGCCCTTGTTTTTATTGTTGTAGTTATTATTGCTGTTGTTATTGATGTCATCGTTGTTGGATAGGACAGAGAGAAATGGAGAGAGGAGGGGAAGACAGAGAGGGGGAGAGAAAGATAGACACCTGCAGACCTGCTTCACCGCCTGTGAAGCGACTCCCCTACAGGAGGGGAGCCGGGGCTCCAACCGGGCTCCTTACATGGGTCCTTGCACTTCACGCCACTTGCGCTTAATCTGATGCGCTACCGCCCGACTCCCAAGGAAAGCTATCTCAACAGTGAGGCCTCCTCCCACGCAGTGGGGGCTGGGATGGACCAGGGTCCTGTGCATGGCAGAGCAGGCGCATCACCCAGGTGAGCTATCTTGCTGCTCCGTGGATGAATCTTTTTGCAGTTTCTCTGCTTACCACTCTGACCCAGAAGACGACAGTGCTGACCTTTCTGTTCCTGGGACTAAGGGCGTTTTTCAGCTCTCAAGCAGATAATACAATTTAATAAGCCCTGATGTGAGGAGTGCCCAGCAAGTACCAATTATGCTGGCAACAAGCCACACTCTTGGGCTGGGTTATGAGTCACTGAGAACTAGGCAGTGACTGCATTTGGGGACAAAATGGAAAGCTGGCTCAATACCCACCTTACTGGTGGATCAATGCTTAAGTTCTTGGCCTTGCCGCAAAGGATTGAGCTTACCAAGATAACACAAGCAAAGTAAACTGGAAATTAATCCCAGGAGAGAGGCAGTTGCTGAGGAGAGGCTCGGTGACGGGTCTCACAGCCTCTTTATGTGCAGGTTTTGGGAGACACCAGACCAGTGTTCAAACTATGATATAGTCCGTTAGAATCTCAAGGCAAGGGAGCCGGGTGATGATATACTTGATCGAGCACACATTACCATGTGCGAGGACCCGGGTTCAAGGCCCCACACCCTACCTGCGGGGAGGAAGCTTCACAAGCAAAGAAGTACGTACTACAGGTATCTCTCTGTTCCCTCTCAGTTTCTCTCTGTCCTATCAAAAAAATGGGGGGAAAAGTGGCCACCAGGAGTGGTGGATTCACCGTGCAGGCAGTGAGCCCCAGCGATAACCCTGGTGACAACAACAATTTTCAAAAATTTCAGGGCTACACTTTTCCTCATTTGTAAAACTGAGGTGGCAATGCCTGGCTCATGTGGTTATAGAGAGGATTAACTCAGAGAATGCACATACCTAGCAGACTATAACTCATCGTAGGTGCTCAGAAGACGTCACTTCCCTTCCACTCCCTTAACAATCCTGAACAGTAGTTTGGTAAGTGGTGTAGTGGATGGACTGCTGGACCCTCAAGCATAAAGTGAGGAATCTGATCCCTGGCAGTGGCGTCACTGATGCTCTGGCTCACTCCCTCCCCCCCCACACAAATGCACTTTTAAAGATTTTTAAACATCATTTACTTAATTTGATAGGACAGAAATTGACAGGAATTGAGAAGGAAGAGAGAGAAGGAGAGACAGAGAGACACCTGCAGCTCCACTTCACCACTTGTGAAGCTTTCCCTCTACAGGTGGGGACTGGGGGCTTGAACCTGAGTCCTTGCACATCCGGCCCCTGAATGCATTTTTTTTTAATCCTGAATAGGGGGTGGGTGGTGGGACACCTGGTAGAGCACACACGCTACCATATGCAAGGACTCTGGTTCAAGGGCCCAGTCCCCACATGCAGAGAGGAAGTTTCATGAGTGGTGAAACAGTGTTGTAGGTGTCTTTCTCATCCTCCCTTCCTCTCTATCTCCCCCTACTCTGTTTTTTCTCTTTTTCTATCAAATAAATATGTCAATAAAATATTAAAAATAAAATCCTGAAGAATGAGGCCATCCAGCTACTCAATTTAAGGAAATCTGACATAGTTGTAGATATTATAATCTTCAGGAGATGGGAAATCAGTCTCTGTACAGTGCATTTGTATTCTTCTTCCCTTGGATACAGTTTTTGAAAAATGACTGATGAGAAGTGAGTCGGGCTGGAAAAGGCAAACAGTAAATTGACTAGCTCAGCAGGATCAAGACGAAGCAGATACAAACAAGGCACTATTATCATAGCTTGGGTTTAAGAGTAACTGATTCAGAGCACCGTGTATAACAAGCCACCAAAAGCAGAACTACAGGCTGTTGTGTGAGTCTAGTGGTGTTCTTTGATGCAAGGACCTTCCTTCACACATAAGGGAATGCACTGGAGAGGAGACAGATTTCATCCACACACCCAATACTGTCTCTTAATAGACCTGCCAAAAAGTCAGATCCTGTCCAGATGTTTGATCAAAGTAGAGAGAAGATAGTCAGAGCCTGTGGGTTAGAATGTAGGTCAATTGGTTCCATGTATCACTTTCATGAAGTGTACTGTAATTTACTGTAAAAAGTATGACATAAACATGTTTTTTTTTAAACCAGAGCACTATTCATCTTTGGCTTAGGGTGGTGCAGGGGATTGAACCTGGAAATTTGGTGCCTCAGGCATGAGAGTCTCTTTGTATAACTATCACGGCATCTACTCCCAATCCATCATGATTTTTTATTATTTTTATTGGGGAAGGTTAATGGTTTATAGTGCAATTGTTGACACATGGGTACAGTATCACATCTCCTTAACCATGTGGCAGGATTCCAAGGTTCTCTCTGTTCTCTCCCTTTCTCTCTTTCCCCAGAGCCCTTTATTTGGTGCAATACACCACACCAGTCCAAGTTCTGCTTTGTGATTTTTCTCTCTGTCCTTATTTCTTAAGTTCCACCTACAAGTGAGATCATCTGGTATTTGTGACTTATCTCACTTAACACGATGCATGATCAAGTTCCTATACCAACCCTGGAGTAGCTAATGTTATGCATAGCACACCTCTTGAGAGGATTCCTCTCAAGAACATAAGGGACTCAGCCCTCTAGTAGGGCATACGGAATGGTTTTGCCAGCGTTAGAGGCAGACTTCCTTGTTGGTCCACATAACTCTTTTTTTTTTCTCTAGGGTTATTGCTGGGGCTCAGTGCCTGCACTATGAATCCACTGCTCCTGGAGGCCATTTTTCCCTTTCTATTGCCCTTTTTTTTTTTTTTGGTCATTATTATTGTTGTCATTGCTGTTGTTGGATAGGACAGAGTGAAATGGAGAGAGGAGGGGAAGACAGAGAGGGGGAGAGAAAGATAGACACCTGCAGACCTGCTTCACCCCCTGTGCAGCGACTCCCCTGCAGATGGAGAGCTGGGGGCTCGAACCGGGATCCTTACGCCAGTCCTTGTGCTTTGCACCACCTGCGCTTAACCCACTGCACTACCACCCGACTCCCCACAAAACTCTTCTCTAAGAGTTGGCCAGCCCGAGATGGTTAGCTCTGAAATATCTTCTCCCTGTATGGAGAAGTAGTCACTGATTCAAATGTGAAAGGAATTCCTGACTTCTCTTTCATTCTCACTTGTTCAGCCACTGGCCACACTGAACAGAGAGCAGTGAAGACAACAGGTACAAGAGCTACAGGACACTCAGGAAGCAACAGGAAGCAGAGCGTCAATAGCCGGACAATGAGAGCAGCAATGGACCCGACACAAGATGACAACCCACTTGTATTTTATGCCTCCTTCAGTTCCTTACATGCCATCCTTCAAACTGAGAACTGGTCTAGAATCTTTTAACTAACAAACCTTCATTTGTTACATCTGCTGTTCTGGAAACTCACTGGTGAGAGTGACAAGAGTCATTTGCTGTCCATTCATCTGTTCATCCATCTGTTTACCTGTCCCGCAATATTTATTGATATCTAGGTGCTAAAATTGCCCCCAGATTGCTGGGGCTTCTTTTAAAGGTATACATTATTGTATAAGTGTTTATTAGTCATTACTGATTATAATAACATTTTTGTCTATTTTAAAGATAGAAAAAAAATCATAGTAACTCATAATTGTACCATCCAGAGATGATAACTGTTAACTTCATCTAGTGCATATTTCCTATGTTATTAAGCTTTCTTGAAAAACAGAAGTTTTTTTTAATTTAGTGTATGTTGCATATTCTTCAACATGTGAATGTATAATCTTTTAACTGTTTTCCATAGTTGTACAGGTTATAGTATCACTATAAATATGCTTGTGTAAAGATCTTTGACACACCTCTGGTTTCATTCCTTGCCATACATTCTCCAGAGCAGTATTACTAGGTCATGAAGAATTTAAATAGGAAAAGTTTGATCCAGTGGCCTGGAAAATAGCTCAGCACATGAGACACAGGACTTGCATGCCTGAGGCTCCTGGTTCAAACCTCAACATGTGTGCCAGAATGGTGTGATGTCCCTCTTCCTCTCCCCAACCTCTCCTCTCTCTCATTTCATGTGAAATAAAAATAAATAGATAAATCTTTACAAAATGATTTATATCTTTGCTGTTATTTCTTGAAGTGTAATGTTTCACTACAATCTATGCTAAAAGTGAAAAGGGACCCATAAATGACAGGTCGTACTGCAAAAAAAAAAAAAAAAAAAAAAGTGGAAGCCATATGGGAGAGGGGGGTTAGTCTATGTCTGTGTGTGTTTGCTTGCTTTTACAAAAATGGAAACTTTTTTCTATGTCCTACATCTAGACTTAATTGTCAAATTCAGAAATCTGGAGTAGAGGCCTAGAGGCGGCTCATATGGTAGAGCACACACTTTACCTAATGTGCAAGGGTCTGAGTTCCTGTCCCAGGCTGCCACACAGAAGCAGCTGTCAGAGAGTTGGGGGGGGGGGTGGTTCATGAGTGGTGGAGTAGTGCTGCACTGTCTTTCCTTCTCCATCTCTCACCCTCTATCTAAAAAGGAGGGAGAGAAAAAAAAAAGAAAGAAAAATGGTCACCAGGGGCAGCAGAGTCATGTAGGCACCAAACTTCAGTGATAATCATGGTGGTAAATAAATAAATCTGAACTAATGGAACACGACAGCTTAAGAACACACTATACAACATAATTACATCCTCAGTATAGCACAGCGGTAAATACAATATTGATTTTCATATTCGCCCCCTTAAAATTTTGGAGATAGTTGCTTTGTGCAATATCCTAACATGCTAAGTAAGCATGAGACTATGAGGACACATTCACATGGAGTCAGGACACAGGGCTTGAAGCCACAGACTCAGAGCCTTGCTAAAAGGGAAAGATGTGCTCCAGTTAGTGGATCAACTGTGGCAGGGTAAAGGGCATGAGAGTTGAACATGCTACTATGCCGTCACGTGCCTGCTGGAGTGATGAACTGTTGGGAACACAATCGGCCACTGGGCTCAAACTGCCTTCTTAATGGGGAGTCCGAGAAATGACCGAGGAAGCAGCTAAGGGTCTTAGAACAGCTCTTGTTTCTTTCAAAACTCCTTCTAACCTGTGGGATAGGCAGGATGCTATCCTGGGGACTAGTACAGGGGGGCCTAAAATCATGGCAGACCAAGCTCCTGAGGAGAGGGCTTCTTTATTTGTTTACATGTGTTTTTATTGGGTGTCTACTGCTCACCACTTCCATGACTGAATCATCTTTTCACCCTTATCATAATAAACCCATCCCCGTTGCAGTTCTCTCTCTACTGTGTTGACACGAAGGTACTAAGCAGCTCATAGCACGACGAGGTACCACAGTGGCAGGGCCAGTAAAATGACACACTGCCTTACAAGACTGTGCTTTGTGTTAGCGCCACTCGTGCTCATTTTGCAGATTTTCACACTGAGTCATGCAACAAATACTAGAACACTTCCTATAGAAAAGTAAACTGGCATCATGTCACATCAGCAATGGTTTCAGAAAGCAAAGTGAAGAAACAAAAAGCCAAAACTACAGCTGAATGGTTGTGAGATTACTTCAGATATGAAAATGACCCATAATAAATTCCAACCAGCAGCTGAAGCTAGCCAGGTCCCTTTAGTAACTTCATACTAAAGCATGTGTTTGTTGTTTCAAGTTTGGGGCTGAGGAGATAGCTCACTGGGTAGGGGTACCTGCACTGCCATATGCACTGCCCAGGTTTGAGCCACATAGGAAGTACTCTGGCAGTGTAGTGAGCTCCAGTGTTGTGGTGTCTCTCCCTATCAGCTCTGTCTCTGTCTGAATGAAAAAAAGTCCGGGAGTAGTGAAATCATGTATGCAAGTGACAGTTGCTTAGTGGGACATTACTAAATCAATGGGAGAGGCAAGTGTGCATTAAGAGATTTCTTCAGTGGTCTAGGAGGTGGCGCAGTGGATAAAGCATTGTACCTCTGAAGCGTAAGGTTCTGAGTTCAATCCCTGGCAGCACATGTACCAGAGTGACGTCTGGTTCTTTCTCTCCTCCTACTTTTTCATTAATAAATAAAATCTTAAAAAAAAAAAAAGAGGGAGTTGAGCAGTAGCACAGCAGATTAAGCGTACATGGTGTGAAGCGCAAGGACCAGCATAAGGATCCCGGTTCGAGCCCCCGGCTTAGCACCTGCAGGGGAGTCGCTGCACAAGCAGTGAAGCAGGTCTGCAGGTGTCTATCTTTCTCTCCCCCTCTCCGTCTTTCCCTCTTCTCTCCATTTCTCTCTGTCCTATCCAACGATGACAACAATAATAACTACAACAATAAAACAAAAAGAGCAACAAAAAGGAATAAATAAATATTTTAAAAAAGGAGAGATTTCTTTAAAGGGATGGGGTGGTGGCACACCTGGTTGAGCGCACATGTTACAGTGCTCAAGAACCCAGGTTCGAGCCTCTGTTCCTCACCTGCAGAGGAAAGCTCTGTGAGTGGTGAAGCAGTGATGCAGGTGTTTTTCTGTCTCTCTCCCTCTCTAGCACCCTCTTCCCTCTCAACTTCTGGCTGTCTCTATCCAATAAATAAATATAATTAAAAAATTAAAAAAAAGATTTTTCTTTAAATATTCAGTATATTTATTTTACTTTAATGAGAGAGAAAGAGATACAGAGAAGAGAGAGGGGCTGGGTAGTAGTGCACAAGGTTAACCGCACATAGTACGAAGTGCAAGGACCTGCACAAAGATCCCAGTTCTAGCCCCTGGCTCCCCACCTGCAGGTGGGGTCACTTCACAAGCAGTGAAGCCAGTCTGCAGGTGTCTTTCTTTTTCTCCCTCTCAATTTATTTCTGTTCTATCCTATACTATGGAAAAAGTGGCCTCCAGGAGCAGTGGATTTGTAGTGCCTGCACCAAGCCTGAGAGATAATGCTAGAGGCAGAGAGACAGAGAGACAGAGACTAGAGCACTGCTTAGTTCTGACTTCTGGTGGTGTTGGGGTTTGAACCTGGAACTTCAGAGGCTCAAGTATGAATGCCTTTTTCAGAACCATGATGCTGTCTCCAAAGACCACATGCAGGGTTTCTAGAATGAAACAGGCATGGGCAAATTATAACCAAATTCTGGTGCTAATACATTGAGTAGAGAGAAGACATATCCATTACAGTGAAATTTCAGAGATTAAGATTAGTGAGGGGGGCTGCCATTAATTTTTTAAATTTTATTTACTGATTCATGATAAATGATAGGAGAGAGAGAAAAAACCAGACATCACTCTGGTACATGTGCTGCTGGGGATTGAACTCAGGACCTCATGCTTGAGAGGCCAATGCCTTATCCACTGTGCCACTTCCTGGACCACTCATTTTTTATTATTATTTTATTTTTTAGTTTTGGGGGCAGAGGCAGAGAGAAATTGGGTGGGAAAGGAGACAGAAAGGGTGAGACACACACACACACACACAAGAGACATCTGCAGTAATTTGCTGCAGGGTACACCACCACCCAGCCCACCACCCCCAACATCCGGTGGCCATTCTTACTTAGAAGGCATTTGTTTTTCAAAAGGTAATGTTATCACTCTAACATACATACATTAAGCTGACTGGATTAACTCAATACAAATATTATCCCTTAAGTGATGTGTTTTAGTGACTAGAATATAATTATTTAGGGTGGGGGCAGATAGCATAATGGTTATGCAGAGACTCTCATGCTTGAGGCTACAAAGTCCCAGGTTCAATCCACAACACCACCATAAACCAAAGCTTATAATCAGTGTTCTGGTATATATATATATATATATATATATATATATATATATATATATATATATATATATATATATATATACCACAAATATATATATATATATATGTGTATATATATATTTGTGTGTGTGTGTGTAGTTTAATCATTCCTTTCATAAAGCTGTTTCTAAGCCTAACAACACACATCTTTGCATTGAAGAAGAGAAGACAAATAGAATAATGGTTATGCAAAGAGACTCTCATGCCTGAGGCTCCAAAGTCTTAGGTTCACTCCCTCACAACACCATAAACCAGAGCTGAGCAGTGCTCTAGTTAAAAAAAAGAAAATGGGGAGCCGGGTAGTAGCACAGCGGGTTAAGCACAGGTGGCGCAAAGTGCAAGGACCGGCATAAGGATCCTGGTTCGAGCTCCCAGCTCCCCACCTGCAGGGGAGTCGCTTCATAAGCGGTGAAGCGGGTCTGCAGGTGTCTATCTTTCTTTCCCCCTCTCTGTCTTCCCCTCCTCTCTCATTTTCTCTCTGTCCTATCCAACAACAATGACATCAATCATAACTACAATAATAAAACAACAAGGGCAACAAAAGGGAATAAATAAAAAATATTTTTTAAAAAAGAGGACAAGAAAAAAGTCTAACCCATGTCCAAATTATTATATTTTAAACTAGTGGGATCTGTATCATTAGGTTTAAGGCCTTAAAAAAAACCATGACATATATACATACATACAACAAAAACAACTTCCTCCATGTGTGGTGAGCTGTGCTCACTTAGAACAGAGGAAGGAGGGTTGAGCTAGTGATGATGAAGGTAGTGGAGGGGGGCAGGCAGTGGCACACATGTCACCATACTCAAAGACCTGGGTTCAAGCCCTCAGTCCCCACCTGAAGGCAGGATGCTTCATGAGTGGTGAAGCAGTGCTGCAGGCCTCCCCTCTCTCCCTTTCCTCCCCTCTCAGTTTCTCTCTGTCCTATCTAAAAACAAAAAGAAAGAGAGAGAAGCAGTGGCTGCATACCGCAGGCACAGAATTCCAGTGATAACCCTGGTGGCAATAATTTTGGTTTTTTAATTTTAATGTTTATTAGTAGTAGTATTTTTTAATATTTACTTATTTATTTGTTTTCCCTTTTGTTGCCCTTGTTGTTTTTTATTGTAGTTATTATTGTTGTTGTTATTGATGTTCTTGTTAGATAGGACAGAGAGAAATGGAGAGAGGAGGGGAAGACAGAGCGGGGGAGAGGAAGATAGACACCTGCAGACCTGCTTCACCACTTATGAAGCGACTCCTGCAGGTGGGAAGCAGGGGGCTCGAACCGGGATTCTTACTCCGGTCCTTGCGCTTTGTGTCACCTGTGCTTAGCCCTCTGTGCTACCGCCCGACTCCCGTATCACAATTTTTTATTCTTTATTTATTGGCTAGAGACAGCCAGAAAGAGTGAAGAGTGGGGGGGTCAGACGGTAGCGCAGTGGGTTAAGCACAGGTGGCACAAAGCGCAAGCTTGAGAGTAAGGATCCTGGTTCGAGCCCCAGGCTCCCCACCTGCAGGGGGTTCACATCACAAGTGGTGAAGCAGGTCTGCAGGTGTCTATCTTTCTCTCCCCTTCTCTGTCTCCCCTCCTCTCTCGATTTCTCTCTGTCCTATCCAACAGCAATGGCAACAACAATAATAATGACAACAAAGATAACAACAAGAGCAACAAAATGGGAAAAATGGCCTCTAGGATCAGTGACCTTCTCGTGGTGCATCCCATGAGTACCCATTCATTGGGGAAACTGACGATCCTTCCTAGCCGACTGAATCCACATGGATCCCAGTCACTTTCAAAGCCAGCAACAAGCAGCTCCTGACAGCTTTCAACCTGACCTGTTGACTGGCTACGGAAGAAGGGCAAATGCTAGAAGAAGAAGTGAGTTTGTAGTGCAGGCACTGAGCCCCAGCAATAACCCTGAAGCAAGAAGAGAGAGAGAGAGAGAGAGAGAGAGAGAGAGAGAGAGAGAGAGAGAGAAGAGTGAAGGGGAAGCTAGAGAAGAAGAGCGACAGAGATATACCTGCAGCATCGCTTTACCATTCACAAAGCTTTCCCCATGCAGGTGGGGTTTGGGGGCTCGAACCTGGGTCCTTGCACATTGTAACATGTGTGCTTAATCAGGTGTGCCGCCACCTGGCCCCTAGCAGCACAATTTGTAATAGCTAAAACTTGGAAGCAACCTAAATGTCCAACAACAGATGAGTGGCTAAGACAGTCGTGGCATATATACACAATGAACTACTACTCAGCTAATAAGAAAGATGAATTCACCTACCTCATCTTGGATGGAGCTTGAAAGAATCATGTAAAGTGAGATAAGCCAGAAAAAGAAGGATGAATATGGGATAATATCACTCACAGACAGAAATTATGAAATAAGAACAGAAAGGAGAAATAAAAAGTAGAACTTGGTCTGGGATTGGTGTACTGCACCAAAGTAAAGGACTCTGGGGGAAATTTGGGGCTTTCAGGTCCTAGGCTGGGTGTGAGAGTGTTTTTCAGAAAAGTGAGAAATTTTACACATGTACCAGCAACTCTATTACCTTAAATCATTAATCCCTCCCAATAAAAATAAATATATATATTTTTGGAGTCAGGCAGTAGCACAGCAAGTTAACCACACATGGCGCGAAGCACAAACTGACATAAGGATCCCGGTCCGAGCCGCTGGCTTCCCACCTGCAGGGGAGTCGCTTCACAGGTAGTGAAGCAGGTCTGCAGGTGTCTATCTTTCTCTCCCCCCTCTGTCTTCCCCTCCTCTCTCTATTTCTCTCTGTCCTAACAATGATGACATCAATAACAATAATAATAACTAAAACAATAAAAAACAACAATGGCAACAAAAGGGAAAATAAATAAATATAAAAATTTAAATACATATATATTTTAAAAAGAGATAAAAAAACACACACAAAAAAAGAAGGTGGTGAGGGAAGAACACTCAACAAAGGGAAAGAAGGGAAGCATAGAAAGTGGACCCTAGGGGCCAGATGGTGGCACAGCTGGTTGAGTGCACATTTCGATGCACAATGACCTGGGTTTGAGCCCCCGGTCCCCACCTGCAGGGGGAAAGCAATGCTGCAGGTGTCTCTAAGTCTCTCTCCTTCTCTATCATCCCTTCCCTCTTGATTTCTGGCTGTGTCTACACAATTAATAGATAAAGATAATTTTTAAAAAGCAGGGCATATCAAGTCTAGCCCCTACCACACTGGAGTATGTGGTGTCTTTTCTTCTCTCCTATCTCTTTCTCCATCTCTGTAAAAGTCAGTCTGGAGCAGTGAAATCCCAGCAACAACAACAGACTGGAGAGTCAGTGGGAAATCATACATTCACATTCACAGGTCTCCAGTATTAGTTAAGTGTCAAAGAGAGGCCAACCACACTATTGACCTTCTTTCTCCCAGGGTGCTATAAAGATAGGGGAATTAATGAAATCAATATTCTTTACTGCTCGCCTGTCATAAACTCTAAGTGACCCTAAGCCAATACAACTCCATCATACTGAGTACAGGCCTGGGATCATAAACTAAAATGTCTACCTGGATTACATATATATATATATATATATATATATATATATATATATATATATAGGAAACACTGACAAAACCAAAGGATAAGAGGGGTATAGCTCCACACAATTCCTCCCACCAGAACTCCATATCCCATCCCCTCTCCTGATAGCTTTCCTATTCTTTATCCCTCTGGGAATATGGACCAAGGTCATTGTGGGATGCAGAAGGTTGGAAGGTCTGACTTCTGTAATTGCTTCTCTGCTGAACATGGGCATTGACAGGTCGATTCATACTCCCAGCCTGCCTCTCTCTCTTTCCCTAGTAGGGTGGGGCTCTGGGGAGTTGGAGCTCTAGGACACATTGGTGGGGTTGTCTGTACAGGGAAGTCTGGTTGGCATCTGGAACCTGGTGACTGAAAAGAGAGTTAACATAAAGCCAAACAAATTGTTGACTAATCCTGAACCTAAAGGCCGGAACAGTGCATATGAAGAGTTGAAGGGCTTGGATCAACAACGGTAGAGAATGTTCCATCCTCTGAAGGGAGGCTGGACAACATATTTTATGCTACACCTGAGGAAGATGGGTCCTAATATTGGGGCAGCTTGGAATGATCCTACTCATGACCACAGAATGTGAGCTCAGATCTATAGGAATGCAGAGGTCACATAGGCTCCTAAGCTGTATAGGGGCCCCAGATCACAACAATTCGATGGGGTTTACAGCCAACAATATTTATACACCTTTCCCATATTTGGGAGCTACTCTTTTCCCTGATCCAGCTTTCTGGTCCATTTTCCAGCCATGACATCATCTCCTCAGACAATAACTTGGATCCACCTGCATATCAGATTTCAGGCTCAGGGAAAAAAAAAAAAAAAAAAACTAGTGTAGTCACAGGCCCTTTGGAACATAACTAAAATATGTTTTTTGTTTTTTTTTTAACCAAAGCACTGCTCAACTCAGGTTTATGGTGGGACGGGAGGCTGAACTTGGGATTTGGAAGCCTCAAGCATGAGAGTCTTTTTGCACAACCAGTATGCTATCTACCCCACCCTGGGTTAGAATTCTGACTCTAGCAACTGCTACGAGCAAAAGAGCTTTCCTTTCTGTGCCTCCGTTTCTCCTCTGAAAAATAAAAACAGTACATGCTTCATAGAAAACAGTATTATAATTATGTTGAATTTAGACTAGTATTTGGCACATTATAAAAGTAATCCTAGGGATTCGGGCTGTAGCACAGCGGGTTAAGCGCAGGTGGCACAAAGCACAAGGACCGGCATAAGGATCCCGGTTCGAACCCCGGCTCCCCACCTGTAGGGGAGTCGCTTCACAGGCGGTGAAGCAGGTCTGCAGGTGTCTATCTTTCTCTCCCCCTCTCTGTCTTCCCCTCCTCTCTCTATTTCTCTCTGTCCTATCCAACAATGACAACAACAATAATAACTACAAAAATAAAAAAACAACAAGGGCAACAAAAGGGAATAAATAAATAAAATTAAAAATAAAATAAAGTAATCCTAATAAAGCCCAGGGCCCTTTGGAATATACCTAAAGTAGACCTACTAGCTATTTCCAAAACTGAGACCCCAAATCTTCATCTGCAATATTCTAGCCCATAGGTTCATGATTAATCAACAATTTGTATGGCTTTATATGTTAACTCTTTTTCAGCCACCAGTTTCCAGATGCTACCATGATGCCAAACTGGACTTCCCTGGACAGATGACTCCACCAATGTGCCCTGGAGCTCTGCTTCCTCAGAGCCCTGACAGCACTAGGGAGAGAGGTAGACTGAGAGTATGGATTGACCTACCAATGCCCATGTTCAGCGGGGAAGCAATTACAGAAGCCAGATCTCCCACCTTCTGCATCCCACAACGACCCTGGGTCCATACTCCTAGAGGGATAGAGAATGGTAAAGCTATCAGGGGAGGGCATGGGATACGGAGCTCTGGTGGTGGGAATTGTACCCCTCTTAGCCTATGGTCTTGTCAGTGTTTCCATTTTATAAAAAAATTATTTTAAAAAAGTCATCCAAGTGTTAGTGTAGTAGTAGTAGTAGTAGTAGTAGTAGTAGTAACAGCAGAAGGAGGAGGAGGAGGAGGAAGAGGAAGTGGAGGAGGAGTATAGGAGGAGGAGGTGGTGGCAGTGGTGGAAGAGGAGGAGGAAGAATAATCCAGAAATCAATGGCATTTTCAATAAAAGCAAAAACAGCTACCTAGGAATAAACCTTAAAAAAAAAAAAAAGGATAAGAAAGATTAAAAACTCCAAGTCATGGGGACTGGGCAGTGGCATATTGGGTTAAACGCACAAAGTACAAAATGCAAGGACTCGTGCAAGGATCCTGGTTCAAGCCCCTGGCTTCCCACATGCGGAGTGGTGGTGGTGTCTCTTCGCAAGCAGTGAAGCAGGTCTGCAGGTGTCTCTCTGTCTCTTTCACTTTCTATCTCCCCTCCCCTCTCAACTTCTCTCTGTCCTATCCAATAAAGAAATGGGAAAAAAACGTCTGGTAAGAGCAATGGATTTGTGGTGCTGGCGCCCAGCCCCAGCAATAACCCTGGAGGCACACAGAAAAAAAAAAACAACAAAAAACCTACAAGTCACTACTAAAAGAAACGGAGGGCTGGTTGGTGGCTCATTCAGTTGAGTACACATGTTATCGTGTACAAGGATCCAGGTTCAAACCTCCAATCCCCATATGCAGAGAGGAAGCTTCACAGTTTATAAAGCAGTGCTTAAAGTGTCTCCCTATGTCCCCTTCCCCTCTCAAATTCTCTCTTCTAGCCAGCCAGTCAATGAATATTTTCTTTTCTAATTTTTAAATTTTTAAAAAAATATTTACTTCCTTTTGTGGCCTTGTTTTATTGTTATTGTTGTGACTGATGTCATTGTTGCTGGATAGGACAGAGAGAAATGGAGAGAGGAGGGGAAGACAGAGAGGGGGAGACAAAGACACCTGCAGACTTGCTTCACCATTTGTGAAGCGACTCTCCTGCAGGTGGGGAGCCAGGGGCTCGAACCAGGATCCTTACGCTGGTCATTGCACTTTGTGCCATGTGCGCTTAACCTGCTGCATTACCACATATATATATATGAAAAGCACCTTTAAAAAAAGGAAACATTGACAAAACCATAGGATAAGAGGGATATCTAATTTTTAAATTAACTTTATTTATTTGATAGAGACAACCAGAAATCAAGAGAGGGAGACAGGGAGAGAGACACCTGCAGCCCTGCTTCACCACTTGTGAAGCTTTCCCCCGGCAGGTGAGGACCAGGGTTCTGAACCCAGGTCCTTGAAAATTGTAACATGTGCACTCAACCATGTGCTCCACCACCCAGCCCCTAATAATTTTTTTTCTTTCCTTTTTTTCTGCCTGCAGGGTTATCCCTGGGGCTTCGTGCTGGCACTATGAATCCACTGCTTCTGGTGGCTATTTTTTTCCTTTTTATTGGATAGAACAGAAATTGAGAGAGGAGAAAGAGATAGAGGGGGAGAGAGAAAGACACCTGCAGACCTGCTTCACTTCTCGTGAAGTATCTCCCCTGCAGGTGGGGAGCTGGGGGTTCAAACCTGGACCCTTACACAGGTCTTGTGCTTCGTACTATGTGCACTTAACCGGGTGCACTACTGCCCAACCCCCATATTTTCTAAAACAAAGAGATGGAAAGATAGTCTATGCTTGTGGATTAGCAGAATTAATACCAATAAAATGACCATCCTACCTCAAATAAAAGATTCAAATTAATGTCTATTATTATGATGATCACCATTATTATGTTGAAATATTCTTCTGTCTTCCTATGCAAAAAACTGTGCCATGACTTCTCTGATAACCTAATATAATCTGCACCATCTTGTGCTCTAGCCTTTCAAAGAAAACACTGTTTGCTCAGTTTATAGCCTATAGATTTATTTTTTATGTATTTTTTGCCTCCAGGGTTATTGCCAGGTCTCAGTGCCTGCACCACGAATCCACTACTCCTGGAGACCATTTTTCCCCCTTTTTGTTGCCCTTGTTGTGGTTATTATTATTGTTGTTGTTGTTGTTGCTGTTGTAGGATAGGACAGAGAGAAACCGAGAGATGAGGGGAAGACAGAGAAGGGGAGAGAAAGATAGACACCTGCAGACCTGCTTCACCACTTGTGAAGCGACTCCTCTGCAGGTGGGGAGCCAGAGGCTCACAGGATCCTTACGCTGGTCCTTGCGTTTGGTGCCATGTACGCTTAACCCACTGCTACCTCCCGACTCCCAGATTTATTTTTAAATATTAGTATAACTCTTTTATTATTTTTCTTTTTATTTATTTATTATTGGATACAGACAGAGAGAAATTGAGAGGGGAAGGGGAGATAGAGAGTGAGACAGAGAGACACCTGCAGCTCTGCTTCACCACTAGTGAAGCTTTCCCCACACAGGTGGGGGCCAAGGACTTGAACCCGGCTCCTTGCACAATGCAATGTGAGTGCTTGACCAGGTGCTCCACCATCTGTCCCCTAGCCTATAGAGTTTGATCATTTAAAAAATTTTTTTAATTGTTTCTTTATTGGGGGATTAATGGTTTACAGTTGACAGTAAAATGCAAGTTTGTACATGTGAAACCCTTCTCAGTTTTCCTCAAAACAAGTCAACCCCCACTAGGTTTTCCTCTACCATCATGTTCCAGGACTTGAACACTCCCACCCACCCCAGAGTCCTTTACTTTGGTGCAATACACCCTTAATCATTATATTATCCCTTTAAATCAGAGAATTTTAGGCCTGGGTGGTGGCACAGTGAATATCATGCTGGACTTGGAAGCATGATATCCCCGAGTGCCATAGAGATGCTCTACTTCAGACTCTCTCTCTCTCTCTCTCTCTTTCTCCCCTCCCTTCGCCCCTCTCCCTCTCCCTTTCTCTCCCTCCTCCTCTTAAATAAAAATTTTAAAAGTACATGTAACTTTTTTTAAAGATTTATTTATTAATGAGAGAGATAGGAGGAGAGAGAGAAAGAACCAGACATCACTCTGGTACATGTGCTGCCAGGTATTAAACTCAGGACCTCATGCTTGAGAGTCCAATGCTTTATCCACTGCACCACCTCCTGGACTACTAGAATTTTTTAATTTTTATTTTAGCTGACAAGACAAGAGAGAAACAGAGGGAAAGGGGAAACTGAGAGGGAGAGAAAGACTCCTCAGCCCTGGCTCACCTTCATGAAGCTTCTCTTCTGTAGGTGGGGGTCAGGGGCTCAAACCCAGGTTCGTCTGCATGGCAACATGTGCATTCAACCAGGTATGCCACCACCTGATCCCTAGCTAGCCTGGGACTTCCTAATAAGAAATGTCAATTGTTTGCTTTTAAGGCTGCCAGTGACATGACAGACTTACTAACTCTAAAGGAAAACACCCAGATGATGTTCTGAAGCTAATACAAACCAGTCTGGATTCTATGACCAAGCAGTTTTATTGAAATCCCTCACCAGTCATCCTTATCGAGCTAAACTGCATGCCGGGGTTTTATACAATTCACCTTTATTGAGACAAAATTGATATACCTTAAGAAATTGATATACTGGGAGTTGGGCGGTAGCACAGCGGGTGGCACAAAGCACAAAGACCGGCGTAAGGATCCCGGTTCAAGCCCCCGGCTCCCCACCTGCAGGGAAGTCGCTTCACAGGCGGTGAAGCTGGTCTACACGTGTCTATCTTTCTTTCCCCCTCTCTGTCTTCCCCTCCTCTCTCCATTTCTCTCTGTCCTATCCAACAATGACATCAACAACAATAATAATTACAACAATAAAAAAGGGAATAAATAAATAAATAAATATTTTAAAAAAGAAATTAATATACTTGGGGTTGGGCGGTGGTGCACTCAGTTGAGCACACATTACCATGTGCAAGGTCATGGGTTCAAGCCCCCAATCCCCACCTGCAGAGGGGAAGCTTTGCCAGCAGTGAAGCAAGCAGGTGTCTTTTTCTCTCCCTCCTCTCCGTCTTTTTCCCTTCCCTCTCAATTTCTCTGTATCTATCAAACCAGTAAAATATTTTTTGCATTTACTTATTATTTATTTTCTGGTCATAGCTGGGGTTTTACTACTTCAGGCTGATATTTTCCCCCCTTTCTATAAGTATTCTATCTTTTTTTAATTTCTTTATTGGGGGATTAATGTTTTACTCAAACAAGTAAAATATTTTCAAAACAGACAATTCAATGTCTCTGTATATTTACAGAGTTATGGAACCAATACCATAACTTTGGAATATTTTCAGCCCTGACATAAATCTTTTGTTTTGACCAGAGTACAACTCAGATCTGGCTTATGGTGGTGCTGGGGACTGAATCTGGGACCCTATGAGCCTTGGGCATAGAAAGTCTGTAGCATAAACACTATACTATTTTCCCCAGTCCCAAGAATATTTTCTTTCTTCTTTAGCCAAAGCACAACTCAGTCCTGACCTGTAGTGGTGCCAGAGATTGAAACTAGGGCTCAGAACTGGAAGTCTGTGACTTAACTGCTATGCTATCTCCCTGGTCCTACCCCCCCCCAACTCCCTTAGTCCTACCTAATCTCTAATTTGCTTTGTTTTGCTTTTTATAGATTTGTTGATTCCACATGTCATGTAATTGAGATCATATAATAATATGTGTTTGCACCTCAAGGAGACACACACATACACACACAAATCAGGTCAGTTAACTGGAATGACATTGTATTAATCCATGACTAAGAACAGCAAGTATAAAAGAAAGAAAGAATAGGGGGTCTGGCGGTAGCACTGCGGGTCAAGAACACATGGCGTGAAAGGATCCCGATTCGAGTCCCCCGCTCGCCACCTGCAGGAGGGTCGCTTCACAGTTGGTGAAGCAGGTCTGTAGGTGTCTATCTTTCCCTTCCCCTATCTTCTCCTTCTCTCTCGATTTCTCTCTGTCCTATCCAACAACAACTACATCAATAACAATAATAATAATAACCACAACAATAATAAAACAACAAGGACAACAAAAGGGGGGGAACCTCTAGGGAAAATAAAAGCTTCCAGGAGCAGTGGATTTATAGTGCAGGCACTGAGCCCCAGCAATAACCCTGGAGGCAAAAAAAAAAAAAAAAGAATACCAAGTATTTATACATTTTTAATATGAACAATTTAGGTCTGGGCCATATTACACCTGGTTGAGCACACATTATAATGCAAAAAGGCCGGGTGGTGGTAGACCGGGTTGAACACACGTTATACAACGTGCAAGGACCCGGGTTCAACACCCCAGTCCCCACCTGTGAGGATTGGGGAAGCTTTGAGAGATGTGAAGCAGTGTTTTTCCTCTCTCTCTCCTGTTGTTTTCGCCGGGCTATGTTGTTTTCACCGGGCTGGCTTCACGGGCGGGTAACAGACGACCAGGGACTCATGGTTGAGCTGTAGGCAGTATCTCTTTATTCATGAAGGACGCAGCACAATCTAAGCTGAGCTAAGCTAAACTAAACTAAAGTACCCTAAAACTCACAATGCTGTCTTTATATGTACTTGCCAAGTAGGGTGGAAACAGGATGTGACATAGAGAGGGTGGAGAGAAAAGTGACTGGTGAAAATCAGAGTGTGACAAGGAGGGGGCGGAGCAGGCGAGAATCCTATCACTGAACCACCAATGCCCTGGGGGGAGGGTGGTGCTTGTTAACAGTGGTTATGTAAATAGAATGCAGTGGTTATGTAAATAGAATAGTGTTAAGCAGGGGGGATTTAAACCAAATAAAACAGAAGGGGTCTCATGCATACCAACACTCTCCCTCTTTAAAATTTTTTTCAATTATCTTTATTTATTGGATAGACATCCAGAAATTGAGAGGGAAGGGGGTGATAGAGAGGAAGAGAGACACTTGCAGACCTGCTTTTCCACCTGCAAAGCTTTCCCCTTGCAAGTGGGGACCCAGGGCTTGAACCCATGTCCTTGCACACTGAAACATGTGTGCTCAATCAGGTGTGCCACAACCCAGCCCCTTTTTCTTTTTTTTTTCTTAAAGATTTTATTTATTGATTGATGAGAAAGATAGGAGAGAGAGAAAGAACCAGACATCACTCTGGTATATGTGCTGCCGGGGCTTGAACTCAGGACGTCATGCTTGAGAGTCAAGTGCTTTATCCACTGCACCACCTCCTGGACCACCCCAGCCCCTTTTTCTATCTCCTCTTTCCTCCTAGATTTTTCTGTCTCTATCCAATCAATCAGTCTGAACTATCTACCCATGGCTACAACTAAAGTAATGGCAGCAATCCTTACAGGCTTGGAAATCTGGCTAACAATCTCATCTGGTTCACCTTTTTCTCCAAATTTTACATTGAAAATAACTGATAGATAGGGGAGATAGCATAATGGTTATGCAAAGAGACACTCATGTTTGAGGCTCCAAAGTCTCAGGTTTAATCCACTGAACCACCATAAACCAGAGCTGAGTAGTGCTCTGGTATAAAAAAAAAAAAAAAAAAAGAAAAAGAAAGGGGGGAGGAATAGGAGGAGGAGGAGAAGTGGGGGTGGTCTGGGAGGTAGCTCAGTGGATAAAACTGTCAAGCATGAGGTCCTGAGTTCAATCCCCGGCAGCACATGTACCGGGGTTATGTCTGGTTTTTTTTTTTTTTTTTTTTTTTTTCTCTTTCTGCCTCTCTCGTGAATAAAATCTTTAAGAGAGAGAAGAAAGAAAGGATGGTCAGTGGTGCACCTGGTTGAGTGCACATATTACAATGTGCAAGTACCGAGGTTCAAGCCCCCAGTGCCCCCTGTAGGGAGAAGCTTCGCAAGTGGTGAAGCAGTGCTGCAAATGTTTCTTTCTCTCTATCTCCTCATACCTCTTTTCATTTCTGTCTCTATCCAATAAATTAGAAAAGAAGGAAGTAAGGAAGGAAGGAATGGGAAACAACTAACAATCTCTTGACCCTTGACTCTCTCATTAGAATCTCGGGTCATTTTGACATAACTCCATGCTGGGTATTAAGTCAGAACCAGTATCTTCTGTGGTTCTAGCCTTGCAGTATATTGACTGACCCAGGTTCAGTGCTTAGATCTCTTCTCTCTTCTAATTTATTATCTTTATTTATTTATTGGATAGAGACTCCAGAAATCGAAAGGGTAGGGGGTGACAGAGAGGACAAAAGAGACACCTGCAGACCTGCTTCACCACTCGCAAAGCTTTCCTCCTGCAAGTGGGGACTAGGGGTGCGAGCTCAGGTCCTTGAACATTGTAACATGAATTCAACCAGGTGTACCACCACCCGGCCCCTTTAGATCTCTCTCCCTCTCTCTCTCTAACATTTTTACCTATTGGATAGAGACAGAGAGAAATTGAAAAGGTACAGGGGGAAAATAGAGAGGGAGAGCGACAGAGACACCTGCATCACTTCTTCACCACTCCTGAAGCGTTCACTCTGCAGGTGGGGACCAGGGGCTTGAACCTGGGTCCTTGAATGTTGGTATGCTTCTAGTTCTGTTTCTGGGATCCCTTCTGTTACATTGCTTGATGTTGTGGTCTATTTACATGGGCATTCTGTTACATTGGTTTGGTCTCACTCCCCCTGTCTCCGGGAGATTTTGGTTTAGTCCTTGCTATTTGGTGCTGCTTCTTTCTTCCGGCCCCCTATCCTACGTACTTCCTTGGCTCCTGTCTCTTCGGCAGGAGGAAAGAGAGGCAAGACAGAATTGGGTTGTGATTAGATTAGATTAGTTTTTTGAACCGTTCGCTCGTGAATAAAGAAATATTGCTTCTCCGCTCAGCATGTGTCCCTGGTCGTCTGTCTCTGGCCTCGAAGCTAGCCTGGCATACTGGCGTCCTGAACTTTGACACTTTTGACTGACAACTTTTGACTGTAATGTGTGTGCTCAACGAGGTGACCACCACCTGACCCCCTTAGACCTCTTCTCTGTCAGTGATTGACACACATTTCCTAATCTCATTCAGTATCACAACATTAAGCACCATCTATTGGGGTGTTAGGAAAGTCATAATGTATCTTGCCATGGTTTTCTATGCAAAAATACGTCATGACCTTGCCAACCACCCAGTATACGTTGATACTGTGAAAATGTGCAGCCTCAGTATAAATCTCACCCCAAACCCTTCTATGTCTCTCCAGCTACTCCACATCTGAAGTCCAGCAGACACTTCTCACTAAATGTGTACTACATGTGCCCTCCCCCGCACCCCACGCACACACACAAAACCCTGGTTTCCAGTCTCCATCTTTATGGCAATACTGCCGTCTAGTGGTGCACCCATGAAGTGATCCTTAACTCTGCTTGTGCAACCCAGCCCCCCCCCCCACACACACTCTCCTAGCAACCCTGCCTCCCACACCCACACACTTATCACCTAGCAACCCTGCCCCCCCCACACACCCACACACTCTATCAATCACCTAGTAAGTCATGATTTGTTTTTCACCAAAATGCAGCCTTCTTATAAGCTCCACGGTTACTATCCTCACTTCTTGCCTGAATTATTGCCACACTGACTCCAGACATGCTCTCACTTCAGGGCCTTTGGGTCTGCTTTAACCCTAGAAAGGTTCCTCTCACCTCCTAAAACTGCAATCAGACTTAGTCTTTCTCAGTGTACAGCCTTGCTCATATATATATATAAAATATTTTTTAATATTTATTTATTCCCTTTTGTTTCCCTTTGTTGTTTTATTGTTGTTGTCGTTGTATAGGACAGAGAGAAATGGAGAGGAGGAGAAGACAGAGGGGGAGAGAAAGACAGACAGCTGCAGACCTGCTTCACTGCCTGTGAAGCGACTCCCCTGCAGGTGGGGAGCCGGGGTTCGAACTGGGATCCTTGCGCTTTGCACCCACCACCTGTGCTTAACCCACTGCACTACCGCCCGACTCCCATATATATATGTATGTATGTATGTATTAACCAGAACACTGATCAGCTCTGGTTTATGGTGGTGCAGGGGACTGAACCTGGGACTTTGGAGCCTCAGGCATGAGAGTCTCTTTGAATAACCATTATGCTATCTACTCCTGCCCACTCCAATATTTTCCATCCCTAGTTTATCTTAAGTACCTGTCATGTAATATGCAACACACTTTATTGTATATTTGTAGTATACAAACACCATATGAATACGAATCATGTATTCGTGTGTGTGTGTTTTTGTCCTTTTTACTTGATAGGACAGAGAGAAACTGAGAGGAGAGAGGGCCATAGACACTTGCAGGGAGTCGCGTGGTAGAACAGCGGGTTAAACGCAGGTGGTGCAAAGTGCAAGGTCCGATGTAAGGATCGCGGTTCCAGCTCCCGGCTCCCTACCTGCAGAGGAGTCACTTCACAAGCGGTGAAGCAGGTCTGCAAGTATCCATCTTTCTCTCCCCCTCTGTCTTCCCCTTCTCTCTCCATTTCTCTCTGTCCTATCTAACAACTACAACATCAATAACAACAATAACTACAACAATAAAAAACAACCTGGGCAACAAAAAGGAATATTTTTTAAAGGAAAAAAAAGACATTTACAGGCCTGCTTCATCCCATGCAGGTGGGGTGCAGGGGTTCAAACCCAGGTCCTTGTGCATGGTAATGTCTGCTCTTAATGGTATGCCACCACCATGTCACTTATTTTTTTTTTTTTACTGCCACCAGGTTTATCTTTGGAGCTTGGTGCCTGCATAATGAATCTACCACTCCTGGAGGCCATTTTTATGGTTTCTCTCTTTCTCTCTCTCCTTTCTTTCTGTTGTATTGAATAGGACAGAGAAATCGAGAGAGGAGGGGGAGCTAGAGATAGAGACACTTGCAGACCTGCTTTACCACTTGTGAAATGCCCTTCCCTTCCCTGATGTGCAGGTGGGGAGCAGGGGCTCAAACCTGGATCCTTGTGCCTGGTGAAACATGCAGCTGTTCAAGTGCACCACTGCCTAGCCACCCCAGTATTATGTTTTACTTGAACTTGTTTTCTTATTCTTTACACTACAGGTACCATGAGGCAGAGGCGTGTTAGGTGAGTGGATCATTAATCAAAATGATTAGGTGCTCCAAATCTCCCCAATTACCTCTACTTTCCTCAGATAATCTCTTCTTTAACTACCATCCCAAGAAGACCTATTTATTTAACATTTCTTTTCTTTTTTTAATATTTATTTATTAATGAGAGATATAGGAGGAAGAGAGAGAGAAAGAACCAGACATCACTCTGGTACATGTGCTGCCAGGGATTGAACTCAGGACCATATGCTTGAGAGACCATCAATTTATCTACTGTGCACTGTGCCACCTCCCGGACCACTATTTGTTTTCTTTCCATTGGTGTTGGTGGGGCCAGGACTTAGCACATCCCAGACTGATTTTTTTCCCTTCAGACAGAGGGAGAAAAATACCATAGCACCAAGCTCTTCCCACAGTGGGGAACTGGACTTAAACCTGGGGCATGTGCATGGCAATGTAGGCAGCCTCCCAGGTGAGTTAACTTGCCAGTCCTGGAGTACCTTTTGAATTTTTATCTCTCTGGAGCTCTGCATTTGCATGATCCGTCACACCAGGCGGACTTTTTGTGTCCATGTTTGTTTGTTTTGGATAGAGGGTAGAGACAGAAAGAGATAAGGAGAGACACTAAAGCATTCCTCCACTGCTTGTGAAGCTCCCTCTTTGCAGATGCACTCATGTGGTGGCCAGGGTCTCAAACTCAGGTCTTCACACATTGTAAAGTGTGTGTTCTACTAAGTATGCTATCTCCTAGGCTTCCTAGAATGAAAATACACACACACACACACACACACACACACACACACACACACACACACACACACACACACATACACACACACACACACACACACACACACACACACACATACACACACACACACACACACACACACACACTTTTTTCCTTAAATTTGATAGGACAGAGAGAAAACGAGAGTGACAGGAGCAATAGAAAGGTAGAAAGAGGGGCCGGATGGTGATACACCCAGTTAAGCACACATAGTACCAACTGTATGGATCCAGGTTCGAGCCCCTGCTCCCTTGTTGGGAAATTGTTCAGGATGTGGTTGAGCTCTGCAGGGCTTGACTTGAGGGGACATCTATATAATCACTGTTTTGCCTGAAATATCCCAACCCATTCCATTCCTTTGATCTGTCATCTTTCTACCCTCAAGGCCTTCCCTGCCTCCAGAGTATTATTATTAATTCAACCAGTTAAAACCCTCGCAACAGTTGCTAAGGAAGTTCCTACCTTTCTAGCCCCTTCCATTTTTCTCTGTCCCTTTCCTAACCATGTATGGTATTGTCAAGCCACTTCCATTTCTGTATAGTCTTTTCCCTGTCCTAACCTGGGGGAGGGCAGGCGTGCAGAGGCTGAGGCCGGCCATTGCAGTTGGCGCCACGTGGCTTAACCAGGTGTGCTACCACCCGACTCTGGGACGTTAGGATGAATAAGTATGTGTATTGCTTTGCCGCCAGGAGCTTAGTTCCTGGACCATCTCTCCCTCTTGTGACGCTAGCCAGATACTCCCCATCTGTAAGAGGTCCATTTCACAATTGGTGAAGCAGGTCTGCAGTTGTCTTTCTCTCCCTCTACCTCCTCTCTTAATTTCTCTCTGTCCTGTCTAGAAAAAAAAAAAAAGACTGCTGGGAACAGTGGATTTGTCGTGCCAGCACTGAGACTCAGCAGTAACAATGGTGACAACTGAAATAAATAGAGGGAGAAAGACATCTGCAGCACTGCTTCACCACTCCTGGAACTTCACCCCTGCGGGTGGTGAGTGGTGAGAAGTTTCATGAGCAGTAAAATAGTGCTGCAAGTGTCTATCTCTCCCTTTCTATCTCCCCTTCCTGCTCAACTTCTGTTTCATACAAAAATAAATCTTTAAAAAATTAAAGAGGGGGTCGGACAGTAGTGCAGCCGGTTAAACGCACATGGTGCAAAGCGCAAGGACCAGCATAAGGATCCCGGTTCAAGTCCTGGGCTCCCCACCTGGAGGGGCTTGTGAAGCAGGTCTGCAGGTGTCTGTCTTTCTCTCCCCCTGTCTTCCCCTCCTTTCTCCATTTCTCTCTGTCCTATCCAACAACGACATCAATAACAACAATAATAACCACAACAATGATAAAAAAACAAGGGCAATAAAAGGGGAAAAAATAGCCTCCAGAAGCAGTGGATTCGTGGTGCAGGCACTGAGCCCCAGCAATAACCCTGGAGGTAAAAAAAAAAAAAAAATTAAAGAAAAAAAATCTGTACCACTGTGGGGGAAAAAAAGCTTACCTTTTGCCCAGCTATTTTGGAATGATGGTTATCTGACTAAATGTAACAGCTTTAAATATATATATATGCAATGAGAAACCACCATGCACCTATTAGGATACCATCAGTCCAAAAGACTGCCAACACCAAAAGCTGGTGAGTGTACAGAGCAAGAACTCTCCGTCACTGCTGGCAAAAGCGCAAAATGGTACAGCCGCTCTAGAAGATGATTTGGCAGGTTCTTACACAACTAAATATAGTCCCATCATACCATCTGGCAATTGCACTCTTGGTATTTACCCAAATGAGCTGAAAAACATATGTTCTCACAAGAACCTGCCGATGAATGCTGGCACTGTGGCTCATCCAGAAGAAAACAAAACTATAAAATCACAAAACGACACACAGGAGTCTTAAGTGTCCATAATCACGTGAAAGAAGTCAATCTGAAAAAGAGACCTACCATACGACACTCTGAAAATGGCAAAACTGTACAGATGGTTAAAGGGGTCCAAGGGTCAGAGTCGGCAGAGCACAGAGGATTTTTAATTTTTAGGAAAGTGATGCCATTCTGCACGACACCATAATGGTACACACATGTAATATAAAATGTTATCAAAATGTATAGTACGAATACTACCAAGAATGAATGCCAAGAGAGAATCACTGGTTGTACCAAAGGAGTCACTCTCAGGTGAGGAGATAGCATAACGGTTCTGCAAAAGACTCTCATGCCTGAGGCTCTAAGGTCCAAAGTTCAATCTCCAGCATCACCATAAGCCAGAGCTGAGCAGTGCTATGGGGGAAGAAAAGTCCAAATGAGTCACTCTAGTGAAGAATTTTTGATAGGGGTAGAAACATCTGTGGATATGTGGGTACAGTGACATATGGGGAATTGTCTCTACCTTCTGTAATTTTTATGTTGCGTTTTTGGCTGTAAACCAAAAAGTTCTCTAAGGAATAAAAATATAAAAGACTGGGAAATTTCACTCATATGTGGGATAGAAAAAATAAATAAATAAAATGATGGAAACAAACAATCTAAAACCAACATTTGGATTTGGCTAACAGAATGAAGGTTGCTGGAGTGGGGGTTGGGGGGGCACAGAGGGTAGAGAAGTTCCGATGGCTGGTGGTGGGGGAAAAAAGGGTGATCAGCACTGTGGTGGTGAGTGCGGTATGGCAACTGACCTTGAAGAGGTGTGGGACAGCACTCTTGAAGGATATACAAAGATGTAAGCCACTGCTGCCTCAGTAAAAAAGATAATAAAAGGGAGTCGGGCAGTAGCGCAGCAGGTTAAGCGCAAGTGGTGCAAAGCGCAAGGACCAGCATAAGGATCCCTGTTCAAGGCACCGGCTCCCCACCTGCAGGGAGGTCACTTCACAGGCGGTGAAGCAGGTCTGCAGGTGTCTATCTTTCTCTCCCCCTCTCTGTCTTCCCCTCCTCTCTCCATTTCTCTCTGTCCTATCCAACAACGACAACATCAATAACTACAACAATAAAACAAAGGCAACAATAGGGAATAAATAAATATTTAAAAATAAATATATAAACAAAGAAGTGACTTCGATGAAGGTTTCTGTAGAGACAGCATGTAAGATGATTAGAACGCTGGACATAGGGTTCTCCTTTACACCCCTTTTAGTTCTGTCTCTACAGAAACCTTCATCAAAGTCACTTCTTTGTTTATCCATGCTTATGAAACACTTGCCCGGTATTTCCAAGTTCATCGGCATTATAACAAAGAGTGGGAAAGTACACTGCACGTAGCTGATGTCAGAAACATGCTTTAAGAGCTCAGGGTTTTGTTGTTGTTTTTTTTGTCCACAGGGTTTTCGATGTGGCTTGGTGCCTACACTACAAATCCACTGGTCCTGGCGGCCAACTTTTTTCCACTTTTGTTGTTTTTGCTGCTGCATTTGTTGTTGGATAGGACAGAGAGAAATCGAGAGAGAGGGGAAGACAGAGGGAGAGAGAAAAGATAGACACCTGCAGACCTGCCTCACTGCTTGCAAAGCAACCCCCCTGCAGGTGGGGAGCCAGGGGCTTGAATCGGGATCCTTACACTTCTATATATGCGCACTTAGCCCAGTGCACTGCCGCCGAGCCCCTGTCAGACTTAATTTCCTAGTTACCTTCTTTGTAGTAGTTGTTGTTTTACCAAAGCTCTGCTCATCTCTGGCTTACAGTGATGCTGGGATTGAGCCTGAGACCTTTGGTGCCACAAACATGAAAGTCAGTGTGAAACCATTATGTAATCTCCTCAACCCTGTCACCTTATTTTTTAGTATTTTAGAAATTTAAAAAAAAATTTTAATTTTTTATTTTTGAGAGAGATGCAGAGAGAGAGACATACACACAGAGAAACACCAGAGCACTGCTCAGCTCTGGCTTATGGTGGTGCGGGAGATTGAACCTGGGACTTAGGAGCCTCAGGCATGAGATTCTGTTTGCATAGCCATTATGCTGTCTCCCCCGCCCCCTGTCACCTTTTCATTACCTTCTGGAGTATGAAACTTAAAGAGTTAGAAAAGGGAAAAACCAATCAATGAAGACAAAGAGATTCTTCAATAAATACTTTAATGAGAACCAAGATCTGTGACATACACAGCAGTAACTGCCCTGGCCTATGCCTTCTGCTGTCACCCAGTCTGGAGCTAACCAACTACTTTGAACCACCGCTTGGAAAGAAGGCCATTTTGAATATCATCCGTCAGTATCCATCTTCACAGAAGATACCAATCTGTGGCCAGAGTCTCAATGTTAACAGTTTTTCTCAGGGAAAAGTTAACATGGTAACATGAACACAAACAAGTTTGAACCATCCTATTGTTCTTCCATAAGGAGATCCTCGGGAGGTCAATAGTTCAGTAAACACTTACAACTTGTCAAAATACAATAGAACACGGAAAAAGGGAAGAGAAATGAGTAGAAAGGTTGGCAGGGCTTGGCTCACGTATGATTCAGTCCTTAGATTTGGAGCCTCTTGAGCTGCTCATATGTAATAAAAAACTGAGGAGTAAGTCATGGAAGATGACTGGTTTGATACAGAAAGGCAATCCCTGTTCTAAAATTGTACATTATCTGTGCTGTTCTAAGTTGCATTTGCTTATGAGAGTCTGTTTTAAAAGAATTCCTGGCAAATAAAGCATGCACTGAGTGTCCACCATGGGCCATTTATGGAAACCAACATTTAAGTAATATAAACAGATTTTTAAAAAAATCTATCATAAATGGGACCGGGTGGTGGAGAATCTGGTTGAGCGCACATGTTACAGTGCACAAGGACCCAGGTTCAAGCCCCCGGTCCCCAAGTGCAGAAGGAAAGCTTTGCAAGTGGTGAAGCAGGGCTGCAGGTGTCTCTCTTTCTTTCTCTCTCTCTATCTCCCCTACCCTCTTGATTTCTGACTATCTCTATCCAATAAATAGATAATAAAATAATAATAAGAAGAAGAATTAAAAAAAAATCTATCATAAGGGCTGGGCAGTAGCACACCCACTTAAGTGCACACATTGCCGTGCACAGGGACCCAAGTTTGAGACCTGGCTCCCTGCCTGCAGGGGGAAGCTTCACAAAGGGTGAAGCAGGTCTACAGGTCTTTCTCTCTCCTTCTCTATATCCCCCTACCCCCTCAATTTCTATCTAGTAAAAAAAAGGGGGGGATGGCCACTGGCAGCCATGGATTCTTAGTGCCAGCACTGAGCCCTCAAGATAACCCCAGTGTCAAAAATAAATTTAAAAGATAAATAAATAAAACCTACCAGACTTAATTTGGCTCGGGGGCAAAGGGCACACATGCAATGCGCATGCCCATGCATGCACACATCTACTCATGACCAAGGAAGTAGATAACAACACATATTTCAGGGTTGCAAACCCAAGGAGGGAGAAATCCTCCCCCCTCCCTCTCTCAGTCCACAGGCCCCACAAAGGCAGGAGATTCCTTTTCTTTTTAGCAAGAGCACTGCTCAGCTCTGGCATATGGTGGTTGAACTTGGGACCTAGGGGCCTCAGGTGCCCCCAGGGGATTACTTTTCAACCCAGCAATACTCACCATTTTACACACAATGCCACAGAGTGTCCAGTTCATGACTCTGGACATAGGAGGGACTTCTTCTTCTTCTAGTGTTTGCCATAGGAGGGACTTAAACACAGCTTTAGAATAAAGTCTGTTTGTGGCCTGAGAGGTGGTGCAGTGGATACACAGTATTAACCTCTCAAACATGAGGTCCTGAGTCTGATCCCTGGCACTGCATGTATCAGAGTGATACTCTGGTGTATCCTCTCTCTCTCCCTCTCATTAAATAAATATAATAAAAGGAAGAGTTGTCCATAAGCCAAGACCCTTACATACCTTTAGATTTGTTTGCCTTATGAAGGGTTTTTTTTTTTTTTGGTCTATTTTCCAGCTATTATGGACTACCTCAGCATGGACTTTCCTGGCCATCTCCCAATAGTGTCCAAAACTTCATAGAAAGAGAAGGGCCAGGAGATAGCTCACCCAGTACAGTGGAGACTTTACCATGCCTGAGGGCCTGAGTTTGAGCCCTACCACCATGTGGGGAGCACCACAGCACCAGGGAAAGCTCTGTAGAGAGTGGAGCAGTGTTGTGTACTGTCTTGCTCGCTCCCAAGAGATCTCTCTCTCCCTCCCTCCCTCTCTCTCATTTTTTTAAATTTCTTTACTGGGGGATTAATGTTTTACAGTCAACAGTAAATACAATAGTTTGCACATGAATAACATTTCCCAGTTTACCACATAACAATACAACCCCCACTGGGTCCTCTGCCATCATGTTCCAGGACCTGAACCCTTGACCCCTACCCACCCGAGTCTTTTACTTTGGTGCAATCTCTCTCTAAATTTTTTTAAAAAGAATGAAAACAGTTGGCCAAAAGAACCAGCAAGACAGTTCACCTGGGAGCGGACCTGCTTTTGCTATTATACACTGGAGGCAACTTAGAGGTACCGTGGTCACTGTCCCCTCTCCTATTGGAAAAAAAAAAAAAAGCAAGCAAACAAACATACAAATCAGTCTAAAGCAGTGAAACCCCATGGGAAAAATAAATAGATAAAATAACAAGAACAGTTGACCTAGGGACAGTGTGAACATGCATGCATAAGGCTTGTGGCTGCATTAAAGAGAAAAACAAAATGTTGGTGGAATTTTCAGCTCCCTTTAGTGTGTATTAGACTCCAACTAAAAGCTGTTTATCCACTTAGTTCTACCCTCAATGGTCACCATTAGAAAGCTTCTATTTCCCAGTTACCTAAAACCCCTCAGCAATTCAACTGTCTTTCCCGTAGCCAGTAGTTACCTGGGAGCTTGCAGCATTTGCTTGCACTCCTGTGTTCTAAAGGATACAATGATGTTCCAGGGTCCCAGTCGAAGCCAGTTTGGCCAAAACCCCTTGTAGAGTGCAAAAAAGCCCTCGTGTTTCCACATCTGAGAGAAAGATATAATAATAGTGCCAGGGTGAATTCCTCTTTCTTTTTACATATGGCAATTACATCTTCTGATATTTCAGTTTAATGAGAAAGATACAGAAAGAGTCACAGAGAGAAAGAACTGTGCACTGCTCAGCTCTGGTTTATGGTGGTTCTCGGGACTGAATCTGGGACCTTAGAGGCTCAGGCATGAAAGTCTTTTGCAGAACCATTGTGCTGTCTCCCCAGCCCCAACTACTTTTATTTTAATAGTCCTCTTCCATTTATCTCCCCAACAACTTACAGCCCCACAAACATTTTTCCTAAACACATACATTTTATGCATTCATTCATTCATTCATTTCCCACCAGGGCTAACCCTGGAGCTTGGTACTTATACAATGACTCCATCACCCCCCAGCAGCCATTTCCCCCTAACTTTTTTTTTTTATAGAAACAGAGTGAACTACAGAGGGAGAGAAAAAGAGAGACAGGGGCAGGGGTACAATGGTTCTGCAAAGAGTTTCGTGCCTGATGCTCCAATGTGCAAGGCTCAATAAGCTAGAGTCAAGAGGAGCTCTGGTTAAAATAAATAAATAAAAATCTGGGCAGGGAAGACAGCATAATGCTTCTGCAAAAAGACTTTCATGCCTGAGGCTCTGAAGTCCTATGTTCAATCCCTAGGACCACCATAAGTTAGAGCTGACCAGTGCTCTGGTCTCTCTTTCTCTGTAACTCATTAAAAAAAAAAAAAAAAATATATATATATATATATATACAGAGAGAGAGAGGGAGAGTGAGAGAGAGGGAGAGAGGGGGAGAGAGAGAGAGAGAGAGAGAGAGAGAGAGAGAGAGAGCGCATCAACACAACCCCACTGCTTATCAAGCTTCTTCCCTGAAGGTGGGGATCAGGGGCTTGAACCTGGGTCCTTGTGCATGGTATATGTGTGTGCTCTACTGGGTGTGCTACCACCAGGCCCTTAATACATACATCTGAAAGTGGCATATAGGTTAACTCCATTTACAGGCTCATTCAGCAATCCCTAAGTATCTATGATAAGCAAAGGCACATTCTATTATAAGCTAGGAGTAAGACAGTTAGTTATCTGTGGCAGCCAGCCTCCAAGAAAACCCGAATGAACGCTATCTCTAGGTAGTGACACCCAAGGGGCTCCCCTCCCATAACACATTAGGAATGTTCTGTGTTGCCAATACGGTATGGCTGAGTATATGTCACCTCCAAAACTATGTTATGAAAGATACTTCACATATAATGAGGTTTCGGACTTGTTTTCTCTTGTATTGCTAACCAGTTGCCTTGTCTTGAAGAGAGAGAGACCCTGGGGTCAGGAGACACTTCAGTGGGCTGAGCACCTTCCTTGCAATACTCATGGCTTAGGTTTAAGTCCTAGCACACAGGAGTACGTACCATGAATCCAGTTGAAGCTTCACTACCGGGGTGCCTCTCCCTGGCTAGCCAGCTTTCTTTCCAAGCCTAACTGAAAAAGTTGACCAGGGAGAGGTAATACTGTGAGGCCCCAGCTCCAAACCAAGATGGGGGTTGGGGAGAGAGGGAGGGAGCGAAAGGAGATTAACCCCCATGTGGTAAGAAGCTGGGCTTTCTTGGCCAACATCCACAGAGTAATGGAGATGTCCTTCTAACCACATGAGTGATCTTTAAAACAGACATACCACCCCCAGTAAAGTCTCCAGATAGCCCTGGGTTACAACCTCCTGAGAGCACCCACACTGAAATCACTCAACTAAGCAGCTTTTGAATTCCTGATCCATAGAAACTGCAAATCAGCAACGAGTGCCACCCCAGGATGCTTCACTTCAAACTGTGACCAGAGACTCCAGGTGTGGAATGACAACCCGTCAGCTTCATCACTCGGGTGAGACCTTTCCTTTCATAGTATTCTCTAATTCCATTCCAGGTGTTCCACCCCCCAATAAAGTCCCCAAACCTAGGTATAGTCCAGGTCCCCTGAGATAGAGCATAGGTTCACACGTGCCCATAAACGAGGGGAAAAATATATACCTGAAAGCAGAAGTACACAAGAGCATGCAGGGAATACCACCCAACACTTCATCTGCACTATTCCAGCCTTTAGGTCCATGATTGTTCAACAATTTGTTTGGCTTTGTATGTTAACTCTCTTTTCAGCCACCAGGTTCCGGATGCCAGCGAGATGCTGACCAGACTTCCCTGGACAGACGACCCCATCAATGTGTACTGGAGCTCTGCTTCCTCAGAGACCCACCCTACTAGGGAAAGAGAGAGGCAGACTGGGAGTATGGATCGACCTGTCAACCCCCATGTTCAGCGGGGAAGCAGTTACAGAAGCCAGACCTTCCACCCTCTGCAACCCACAATGACCCTGGATCCATACTCCCAGAGAGATAGAGAATGGGAAGGCTATCAGGGGATGGATGGGATATGGAGATCGGGTTATGGGAATTGTGCAGAATTGTACCCCTCTTATTCTATGGTTTTGTTAATGTCTCCTTTCTTAAATAAAATAAATAAATAAATAAATTTTAAAAAGAAAGAAACTGCAAATCAATACAAGTCTGTTGCTTTCAATCACAACTGAAAACAAACTTTGGGGACTGAGGAGGTAGCATAATAGTTCTGCAAAAGGCTTTCATGCCTGTGAGGTTTAGCCTCAATCTCCAGTACTACCATAGGCCAGAGCTGAGCAGTGTTCTGGTCTTTTTCACTATATCTCTCTTTCACTAAAAATAAGTAAAATCTTAAAACACACACACACACACACACACACACACACACACACACACACACACACACACACAAACTTTGGGGTATATGGTAACAATGGCAAGAACTAACATATTGTTTCTGCCTGCGTGGTGTGTAGACCTTATAGAGGAGTTGGCAAACACCTATAGAAATTGACATATATTATAAATAGGAATGACTGAGTGCTAAGAAGAAAACCAAAGCAGGATAAGGAATCTGAGTCACACAAGTACTCTCCTTCCCTGAGTCTGTTCCATGATTGTAAATTGTATGCAATGCCACGGGCTACCTCAGGTGTTTGCTTGAAGGGTTGAGAAATGCTTTGGAACAGTGGTTCCTGTTTTATACGAAGGGGATTTTACACACAGAAAGACGAGTGGCTATGAGAATTAAATGACACATTACACATACCCAATGTCACAAGCTAGTGATATGTGCTGAATTCAGGCAGCAAAATAGTTCTGATCTCTTTTTGTTTGTTTGTTTGTTTTAGAATGAGACAGAACAACAGAGAGAGACCACAACACTGAAGCCTCACTCAATGCAGTGTGGAGGAGGATGGGAGGGCTTGATCCTGGGTCGCATGCATGGAAGACCAGCATACTATCCATGTTGAGTGATTTTTCCAGCCCTCAAATTTAACTGTAAAACTACTAAGCAGTTCTTCGATGTTAGGCACTGCATCAGACACTGAGAAATGTTAATCCACCTTTCCATGGATAAAGGGAAACCCACCACAAGAAGATCTATCTGGGTGAGACAGTAATATGAGAACCCAGACTTATAAATACCCCTTATTTTAGTCTATATACGAAGCACATTCAAGATAATTAGCCATACTGACCATTCTAAGAAGAAAATAGTAACATCGTTAAGGGCACCAATATAGAAATAAAGTGGAGGGCGGGGGTAGAGAGCATAATGGTTATGTAAATAGACTCTGATGTCTGAGGCTCTGAAGTCCCAGGTTCAATCCCCCGCACCACCATAACACCAGAGCGCACGTAGTGTAAAGCACAAGGACTGGCGTAAGGACCCCAGTTCAAGCCCCCCGGCTCCCCACCTGCAGGGGGGTCGCTTCACAGGTGGTGAAGCAGGTCTGCAGGTGTCTATCTTTCTCTCCCCCTCTCTGTCTTTCCCCCTCTCTGCCTTTCCCTCCTCTCTCCATTTCTCTCTATCCTATCCAAAAACGAATGGCATCAACAACAATAATAACCACAACAAGGCTACAACAATGTTGGATAGTATGCCAGCTCCCCCTGGCTTCTGCTTAACCATATGCCTATATAGGGATAGATTTAATCCCATTCAAAGCTTTGGTCTATTTACATAAATCACTTTTACATTTACATAAAGCACTCCAGGGCATTTGTGGTTCAGTGATAGGATTCTCGCCTGCTCTGCCCCCTCCTTGTCACACTCTGATTTTCACCAGTCACTTTTCTCTCCACCCTCTCTATGTCACATCCTGTTTCCACTTTACTTGGCAAGTATATATAAAGACAGCATTGTGAGTTTTACAGTACTTGAGTTTAGCTTAGCTCGTCTTAGATTGTGCTGCATCCTGCATGAATAAAGAGATACTGCCTACAGCTCAACCATGAGTCCCTGGTCGTCTGTTACCCGCCCGTGAAGCCAGCCCGGCGAAAACAACAAAACCCGGCGAAAACAAGACAACAACAAGGGCAACAAAAGGGGGGAAAATGGCCTCCAGGAGCAGTGGATTCATGGTGCAGGCACTGAGCCCCAGCAATAACCCTGGAGGCAACAAAAAAAAAATGATGAAGTTGGGAGTCGGGTGGTAGCGCAGCAGGTTAAGCACATGAGGCATGAAGCGCAACGACCAGTGTACGGATCCCAGTTCGAGCCCCTGGTTCCCCATCTGCAGGGAGGTCGCTTCACAGGCGGTGAAGCAGGTCTGCAGGTGTCTTTCTCTCCCCGTCTTCCCCTCCTCTCTTCATTTCTCTCTGTCCTAACAACGGTGACATCAGTAACAATAATAACTACAACAACAATAAAAAACAAACAAGGGCAACAAAAGGGAAAAATAAATAAATATTTTTTAAAATGATGAAGTTGGGAGTCAGGGCGGTAGTGCAGCAGGTTAAGCGCTAGGACCGGCTAGTGCAAAGCGCAAAGACCGGCTAGCGCAAAGACCGGCTAGCGCAAAGCGCAAAGACCGGTGTAAGGATCCCGGTTCGAGCCCCCAGCTCCCCACCTGCAGGGGAGTCGCTTCATAGGCAGTGAAACAGGTCTGCAGGTGTCTATCTTTCTCTCCCCCTCTGTCTTCCCCTCCTCTCTCAATTTCTCTCTGTCCTATCTAACAACGACAACAGACAACATCAATAACAACAATAACTACAACAGCAATAAAAAAGGGCAACAGAAGGGAAAATATATATATATATATATATATATATATATATATATATATATATATATATATATATTAAATGATGAAGTCATCATTTCCTCTGCTACATCTTGGATGGGCCTTGAAGACATGTTGAGTGAGATAAACCAGAAAGACAAGGGCCAAGACTGAATGACCTCACTCACAGGTAGAAATTAAGAAGCGAGGACAATAAGGGACAACTTAAGGTGAAACTTGGACTGGGTGTGGTGTATTGCACCGAAGCAGCACAGGACTCTGGGGAAGGGAAGTAGGAGATGAGATAGAGGAATTCTAGGGTCCTGGCGCAGGATGATGGGAAAGAACCTAGGCTGGGGAAGACAGTGGTTTACAGATGCATTATCACAGGGAGATGAGAAATTGTACCCAGGTGTCAACAACTGTCCTGTAAACCATTAACCTCCTACCCCCCAGTAGAGTACAGGGAAAAGAATGAGTATTCCAGGCTTAGTTTCTTAGATTCATGCTTTGCAACCTCGAGTGAACAGTGTAATGACTTGGTTAGTTGGAAAAATACTAACACCTGAGTGGTACCCTCATTCTTAGTTCACTGGGCTATGGAGATGCGGCAGCTGTGACAGTTCCCCAGCGATCCCAATGTGCATCTGAGATTGAGAACCACTCACTGTCTTCAGACTCAATGGACACAAACTCAGTGTAGTCTATTTAAAATGCAAATTTGATCTGACTGAAATTTTTCTTTTTTTTTTTTTCCATTTTGTTGCCCTTGTTGCTATTGTTCTTATTGCTGCTGTTGTCAGATAGGACAGAGAGAAATCAAGAGAGGAGGGGAAGGCAGAGAGGGGGAGAGAAAGATAAGACACCTGCAGACCTGTTTCACCACTTGTGAAGTGACCCCTTGCAGGTGGGGAGCCGGGGGCTCGAACCAGGATCCCTACGTTGGTCCTTGCACTTAACACCAGGTGCACTTAACCTGCTGCGCTACCGTCTGCCCCCCCCCCCCGAAATTTTTCTATAGCTCCCTCCAAATGAAGAAAAAAAAACAATAATAAGCACTTGAGTCCGGCACTCAGTATTTTATACCCTAACCAAGCCTTAGCCACCAACATGAGGAGGTAACAGTAAGTTACCAATACCTCAGAGGTAGTACAGAGGGGGCTGGGCGGTGGTGCAGCTGGTCGAACACACGTTACCATGCACAAGGACACACATGTTATCATGCACACACTGGAACACTGCTCAGCTCTGGCTTATGGCGGTGCTGGGGATTGAAACTTAGGACCTTTGGTGCCTCAGGCATGAAGAGTCTTTTCAAAGAATCAGTATGCTACCTGGTCAGTCTGAAGGCCCGATTTCTAGCCGCAGCATTGAGTTCAACCCCTGACACTGCATGTTGCCAGAGTGATGCTCTGGTTCTTATTTGCTCATTCACTGGTTGGTTACTTATTAACATACAAATAAAATAAAGCCGCATGCTTTGGGATGAAATCCCAGCTCTCTCACGTGCAAGCTGTGGATCCTTTGGCAGGGCTGCTACTTTTGCAGGGCTTTGCTATCTACCTCATGCGGGCTATCTACCTCATGCGGGTAGCGTTGTGAGAACTCAACGAAGGAAGACATGTCAGTCTCAATAAAAACAGCTCCTGATGCACACTAAAGCACTCAGCGGATGTGAGTTAAGATTATTCAAGATGCTACCATCCACGGGAAGCCTCTATCAAGCTTGCAAATCAGACTAAAATCTCCGTAGAACTGTGAGTGTATCACTTACCAAGCTGTGCTGATGATCTGTTTACAGAATTCTAGTATGTCCCAATTTCTCTGAACCTACTAAAGTGGCGTGCAACAATAAACAGTTGCCAAAAATTAGTCAACAGGAACAGACAGTGGTGCACCCAGTTGAGCACACACATTACCATGCACAAGGACCCAGGTTCAAGCCCCTGGTCCTCATCTGTAGGGAGGAAGCTTCACAAGTGTTGAAGCAGGGATGCAGGTCTCTCTATCCTTCCCCCCCTTCTCTCTCTCTCGTCTTAATTTCTCTTTGTCCTATCAAAATAAAAAAAGGAAGAGAGAAAGAAAAAGGATGAGGAGGGAAGAAAGGAAGAAATAATTAGTTACCCAGAACTTGGCACAGTAGCTACAGCACAGGACTGGCAAGCATGAGATCCAGAGCCCCAGCACTACATATGTCAGAATCATGTTCTGATTCTCTTTCTAGCCTCTAGCATCAATCAATTAAAAAAAAATCTTTAAAAAAGTAGATGCCAGGAGTTGGGCTGTAGTGCAGCGGGTTAAGCGCAGGTGGCACTAAGCACAAGGACGCGCATGAGGATCCTGGTTCAAGGGGTGTCGCTTCACAAGCGGTGAAACAGGTCTGCAGGTGTCTATCTTTCTCTCCCTCTCTCTGTCTTCCCCCTCCCCTCTCCATTTCTCTCTGTCCTATCCAACAACAATGACAACAATAATAACTACAACAATAAAACAAGGGCAACAAAAGGGAATAAATAAAAATAGATATAAAAAAAAGTAGATGCCAATAAAATCATGTTTTAGTTTCAAATTTGTCTTTATAGACGTAGTATCACCAGAGATTACATAATACATATACGGGATCAGCTTCCTACAGGCATATTAAAGCAACATTTTAAAAGCCAGAAATTACATAATACTGAACTGCCGTTAAATACCAGAATTTTGGTGAGATGGTCTCTGCCTTGCGCAACTGAGCAAATTTGGGGTACATTAAGTCCTTTCTAGTGAGAAGTCTAGATGATGTTTTTGATTAAATTAAGGCAGCATTCTTAAACATTCAAACTGGAATACTTTAAGGACCACTGTGCATCATTAGATTGCCAAGGAAACAGCTTTCACTCCGGGAATGACTCTGAGAGGTTGCTAAAAATAACTCACAATGATTCCTCCATCTTCAGGATGTAACACAGCAACTAAGAACAGGAACTGCAAGAAGATGTGAGCCGTTAAAGAAAACTGAAAAGGCACCCCAAGTCCACAATATACATACCTTTAAAATGCCATCCAAAGTACCCTTGTAAAGGTCCACATGCCCCACAATTGCTCTCTGGTTCATCATGCGAGTTCGAACCACATCAACTGGATTGGAAGCCAGAGCCCCAGCCAAGCCACATGTAAAGCTAGACCTAAAGATAAAAATTTTAAGATGTGCTGACCGGTTTTCATTCTTGTCCACTAGTCAGACATTAGGTCAAACATAAATGTTTCATCACCATCTAAAGGGAAAGGAAATAAGTCTTCTAAAGAAATATCACTCAAGAATCATCCCTGTGAGCTGGGGAGATAGCAGGACTTGCATGCAAGAGGTCCTGAATTCATCCCCCAGACATCATACAGTGTATCCCTTACACAAATAAACAAATCAGTCTTCAGATGAGGAAGGAGACAGAATAATTGGTCTTCAAAAGGTTTTCAAGCCTGAGACTTTCAAGTACCACCACTATAACCCAGAACTGAGCAGTGCTCTAGCAAAAAAAAAAAAAAAAGTCTTAAAAGCAAAATATAGGGACCCCGGATGATGGTGCACCTGGTTGAGTGTACATGTTACTATACAGTAGGACCTGAGTTCAAGCCTCTACTTCCCACCCACAGTGGGATAGCTTCACAAGTGATGGAGCAGGTCTGCAGGTGTCTATCTCACACTCTCTCCTCTCAATTTCTTTCACACTATCATGTAGGGGAAAAAAAGGCAAAATAAAAAAATGCTCCCTTAAATTATCTTCAATCTGAAATTTAACCTTTTTTTTAATTTTTTTTTGGTTAGAGGAGACTGTTTCAAGGGCTAACAAGATCCCTAAGCAGGTAGTATTATACAACATATACAAATTTCAAACTGATAGGGCTGGATGGTGGCACAAGGACCCAGGTCCAAGCTCCCAGTCCCCACCTGCATGTGGGAAGCCCCATAAGTGGTAGAACAGTGCTACAGGCATGTCTGTCTCTGCCTTTCCCTCTCTCCCCTCAATTCCTATGTCTCTATCTAAAATAAGTTAAAAAAATTTAACAGGTAAATAAACAATTTCAAACTGTAACACTATCCGCCGAATGCATGTGAGTAGTAAAGTCACATTAAAGTTGTAAGATGAAAAAAATGTAGGCTGAGTGTCCAGGGAGGTGGTTCATCGGGCAGCATGTTCAAGTATGATGACTCAGATTTGATCTGCAGCAAAGCCTATAACTGAGGGGTATCCTTCTCTTCCTCTCATTACATAAGTAAAGCTTTTTAAAAAAAAATGCAGGATGAGATGAACTAGTCTTCAACCCCAAACTGTGGGTTCAGTTAATAATCCCTATAATGTGCCATCATGTTTTCAAAATTAACCAAAGCAAATGAAAGATAAGCTTATTAGATAGAGAGGTTGAGCATGAAAAAAATGCCAATCCTATAAACATCTGATAGACCTCTGTGTGAAGACACTATCCCCAAGCATCAAAGCGTGTGTAGTACTCGGGATCTCTACACAGGCAGCAGAAGGTTTCGAATTCTAGTATAAGAGACAGTGTTATTGGCCATATTTACCTGTTATCAATTCTACATGAGGACTTGAGTAAAAGGTGTTTTGTGTGCTCAAAATGCTGGAAATAAAGAATGAGCACATATGAAAGTTGTGGTAGGGCGGGAGTAGATAGCATAATGGTTATGCAAAAAGACTCTCATGCCTAAGGCTCCAAAGTCCCAGTTTCAACCCCCCATACCACTATAAGTCAGAGCTGTGCAGTGCTCTGGGGAAAGAAAAAGGAAAAAGAAAAAGTTGTAGTATATATCCACAATGGAACACTATTCAGCTATTAAAAATGGTGAATTCACCTTCTTCAACTCATTTTGGATAGAGCTTGAAGGAATCCTGTTAAGTAAAACAAGCCAAAAAGAGAAGGATGAATATAGAATGATCTCACTCACAGACAGAAGTTAAGAAATAAAAACAGAAAAGGGAAACACAAAGTAGAACTTGGACTTGGTTTAGTGTATTGCACCAAAGTAAAGGACTCTGGGCGGGGCCAGGACTTTCAGGTCCTAGTGCATGATGGTGGAGGAGGACCTGTAGTGGGGGTGAGACTATTTTTTGCAGAAAACAGAAATTTTACACATGTATCAATAACTGTATTTACTGTAAACCATTAATATCTCCAATAATAAGAAAACTGAACACAATCTGCCATACTTACACAAAGTGGGTTAATATGGTGTCCCCCAATATCCCAGACAATATTAAGTGCTTCTTTGTAATATCATAGACTGGTAGCTCTACTCCCACAACAATGGCAGCCCTCTGAGCAGTTGGGACAACACCCTACAAAACGTAAATTGGATTAGCTGCCAAGGAAATACACAATTAGTGGCATAAATCTGAAAGTGAACAAAATAGGTAGGGAGTTTAAAAGCAAAAGAGAAATCTAAGTCTAAATACCAACTTTTTAAGATCAATGATTATTACTGAAACATCTACAATTTCCCAAATCCACTTGTTGTACTAAAGATAATATTATTGACACATCGTTCAAAGCACAAGCAACAAAAGAATAAAGTAGATAACCTGGATTTCTGTAGTCAGGGAAATAGCTCAACTGGTAGAGCAAAGGATTTGCATGCCTGAGGCTCCTGGTTCGATCCCTGATAACACATGTGCCAGAATGGTTCTCATATGAAACTCTCTCTTGCTCATATGCTTACAGTAAAGTAAGTCTTTAACAAAAATAAATTGGTCCTGAAGATAGTGGAGTCTAAATACAGCAAACCTACAGCCAACATCATACTTAATGGTGAAAAACTGGAAGCATTTCCACTCAGATCAGGTACTAGACAGGGCTGCCCACTATCACCATTAGTATTCAACATAGTGTTGGAAGTTCTTCCCATAGCAATCAGGCAGGAGCAAGGAATGAAAGGGATACTGATTGGAAGAGAAGAAGTCAAACTCTCCCTATTTGCAGATAACATGATAGTATACATAGAAAAATCTAAGGAATCCAGCAAGAAGCTTTTGGCAATCATCAGGCAATACAGTAAGGTGTCAGGCTACAAAATTAACATTCAAAAGTGTAATGTGAAGCATACAACACAAAAGTCAGTGGCATTCCTCTATGCAAACACTAAGACAGAAGAAGTTGGAATCCAGAAATCAATTCCTTTTACTATAGCAACAAAAACAATAAAATATCTAGGAATAAGCCTAACCAAAGAAGTGAAAGACTTGTATACTGAAAATTATGAGTCACTACTCAAGGAAATTGAAAAAGACACAAAGAAGTGGAGATATTCCATATCATGGATTGGAAGAATTAACATCATCAAAATGAATATACTACCCAGGAACCATCTACAAATTTAATGCTATCCCCATCAAGACCCCAAGCACATTTTTAGGAGAATAGAACAAATACTACAAATGTTTATCTGGAACCAGAAAAGACCTAGAATTGCCAAAACAATCTTGAGAAAAAAGAACAGAATTCGAGGCATCATACTCCCAGATCTCAAATTGTATTATAGGGCCATTGCTTAGCACTGGAACACGAATAGACACATTAACCAGTGGAACAGAATTGAGGGCCCAGAAGTAAGCCCCCACGCCTATAGACATCTATCTAATCTTTGACAAAGGTGCCCATAATAAATGGGGAAAGCAGTCTCTTCAACAAATGGTATTGGAAAAAATGGGTTGAAACATGCAGAAGAATCAAACAACCACTATATTTCACCAAATACAAAAGTAAATTCCAAGTGGATCAAGGACTTGGAGGTTAGACCTCAAACTATTAAATACTTAGAGGAAAATATTGGCAAGACTCTTTTCTGCATAAATTTTAAAGACATCTTCAATGAAATGAATCCAATTACAAAGAAGACTAAGACAAGCATAAAGCTATGGGACTACATCAAATTAAAAAGCTTCTGCACAGCTAAAGAAACTACTACCCAAACCAAGAGACCCCTCACAGAATGGGAGAAGGTCTTTACATGCCATACATCAGACAAGAGGCTAATAACCAGAATATATAAAGAACTTGCAAATCTCAACAACAAGACAACAAATAACCCCATCCAAAAATAGGGGGAGGACATGCACAGAATATTCACCACAGAAGAGGTCTAAAAGGCTGAGAAACACATGAAAAAAATGCTCCAAGTCTCTGATTGTCAGAGAAATGCAAATAAAGACAACAATGAGATACCACATCACTCTTGTGAGAATGTCATACATCAGAAAAGGTAACAGCAGAAAATTCTGGAGAGGTTGTGGGGTCAAAGGAACCCTCCTACACTGCTGGTGGGAATGTAAATTGGTCCAACCTCTGTGGAGAACAGTCTGGAGAACTCTCAGAAGGCTAAAAATAGACCTACCCTATGATCCTGCAATTCCTCTCCTGGGGATAGATCCTAAGGAACCCAACACACCCATCCAAAAAGATATGTGTATACATATGTTCTTGGCAGCACAATTTGTAACAGCCAAAACCTGGAAGCAACCCAGGTGTCCAACAACAGATGAGTGGCTGAGCAAGTTGTGGTATATATACA
The DNA here is from genome assembly GCF_950295315.1 of Erinaceus europaeus. Lineage (NCBI taxonomy): Eukaryota > Metazoa > Chordata > Mammalia > Eulipotyphla > Erinaceidae > Erinaceus > Erinaceus europaeus. The sequence goes on from NC_080185.1 coordinate 29,313,638, forward strand.
CACAATACTACTCAGCTATAAAAAATGGTGACTTCACCGTTTTCAGATGATCTTGGATGGACCTTGAAAAACTCATGTTAAGTAAAATAAGTCAGAAACAGAAGGATGAGTATGGGATGATCTCACTCTCAGGCATAAGTTGAAAAACAAGATCAGAAAAGAAAACACGGGCGGAGGGTAGATAGCATAATGGTTACGCAAACAGACTCTCATGCCTGAGGCTCCAAAGTCCCAGGTTCAGTCCCCTGCACCACCATAAGCCAGAGCTGAACAGTGCTCTGGTTAAAAAATTAAAAAACAAAAACAAACAAACAAACAAAAAAAAAGAAAACACAAGTAGAACCTGAACTGGAATTAGCGTATTGCACCACTGTAAAAGAGGGGAGAATACAGAACCAAGAAGGATGACAGAGGACCTAGTGGGGTTGTATTGTTATATGGAAAACTGAGAAATGTTATGCATGTATAAACTATTGTATTTACTGTTGAATGTAAAATATTAATTCCCCAATAAAGAAATTTAAAAAATAAATTGGATTTCATCACAATTAAATATTCTTGTGATTCAAAGAATGACATCAAAGTGACAAGATAATCCACCCAGTGAGAGAAAACATTTGCTAGTCATGTATCTGGTAAGTGACTACTTTCCAGAACACAGAAAGAACTCCTCAACATAATGAAAAGACAAACAGTCCAATTACAAATAGAGGAAAACTCTAAATAGTGTGTCTTCAAAGACACACGAGCGGGCAATAAGCACATAAATAAGCACATTCAAAAGATGTTCAACATCATCAGGTTAAGACAAATCAAAACCACAGTGACATACCACTACACATCCACTAGGATGGCTAAAGCTGAAGAAGAAGAAACACACACTATTGAGGACGTGAAGGAAATAAAATCTTCATACACTCCAAATGAGAAATATAACATGGTGTAGCTGCTACAGAACCACTCTATGATTCCTCAGAGTTAAAATCAGTACTGGGGCCAGGTGGTGGTGGTGCACCTGGTTTAGCACACATGTTACAATGTGCAGGGACCCAGGTTCAAGTCCCTGGTTCCCCCCTGCACAGAGGGAAAGCTTCCTATGTGGTGAAGCAGGACCGCAGGTGTCTTTCTGTCTCTCTCCCTCTCTATCTCGTCCCTTCCTCTAGATTTCTGGATAGAAACAGCCAGAAATCGAGAGGAAGGGGTAAGATAGAAGAGAGTTTCTATCCAAAAAAAAATATAACAATAAAATCAGAACTAAATGACCCAGCAATTTCACATCTAGATATATACCCAAGAAAATTAAAAACATATTTACCCAAAAACATGTACACAAATATTCATAACAGTATTCATAGTAGCCAAAATACAAACAACCCAAATGTCTAATTACTGATGAAGATATAGACAAATTGTGAATACACATATAATGACATTATTACTGAGTCACAAACAGAAATGAACTACCAATAAATGCCACAAAATAGACAAGCTTGAAGGCAGTATGCTAAATGAAAGAAGCCAGTCACAAATGCCACATATTGTATGATTCTATTAGTACAAAACGCCAGAAGTGGCAAATCTAGAGAGGCAGAAAGGAGATTAGTGGTTTTCTAGAACTGGAGAGTTTTGGGGACACAGGAAAGTGTCTAATACTTACATCTAAGGTTTCTTTTTGTTGCGATAAAAATACTCCAGGTGGTGGCGCAGTGGGGTAAGCGCACTTGGCGGAAAGCACACGGATTCCGGTTCAAGGCCCCGGCTCCCCACCTGCAGGGGGGTTCGCTTCACAGGCAGTGAAGCAGGTCTGCAGGTGTTCGCTTCACAGGCAGTGAAGCAGGTCTGCAGGTGTCTATCTTTCTTCCCCCTCTCTGTCTTCCCCTCCTCTCTCCATTTCTCTCTGTCTGATTCAACAACAACGACAGTAGTAACAACGATGACAACAATAAACAAGGGCAACAAAAGGGGGAAAAATTAAAGGAAAAAACTCCAGTAATGATGGCTGTACAAGTCTGTGAATATATATAAAAAAGTATACTTCAACATGGTATGTAAATTACCTCATGAAAACAACATCCAAACACTAAGTGGAAATAAAGTAGTAAGTTTCAGCCCAGAGGGCTGGGCCGTAGTGCAGCAGGTTAAGCACACATGGCGCGAAGTGCAGGGACCAGAGCAAGGATACAGGTTCGAGCTCCTGGATCCCCACCTGCAGGGGGGGTTGCTTCACAAGCAGTGAAGTAGGTCTGCAGGTGTCTATCTTTCTCTCCCCTTCTCTGTCTTTCCTTCTCTCTCAATTTCTCTCTGTCCCATCCAACAAGAGCAAAAAAAAAAAAAATACCAACAATATGGGCAATAAAAATGGGAAAAATGGCCTCCAGGAGCAGTGGATTCTAGTGCAGGCACCGAGACCCAGCAATGAGACCTAGCAATAACCCTGGAGGCAAAAAAAAAAAAAAAGTTTCAGCCCTTTTATAGGTGATAAGGACCTTCCTGTCTTCTTTTTATGTATTACCAAGAAACTTACACAGTATATGGTGACAAGTCACAATTGTACAGCTTTATGTAAAAATCACTTTTAATTTTTAGCAAATTCTAGGAATTAAGAGTAACACCAGGAAAAATGTACTCACCCTCCACAGACCCTTGGTCCCTTCTTGTTGGTATATATCAATGAAGCTGCCAATCATACTGCCTTGAAACAAGCTTCCTTGAGCCTGCATTCGAATCTAAAATAAGAAGAGATGAACATTTTGTTTTGCCAGCATAGTCCAAAATGAGATGTTACACTCATTTGAAATTAAAGAAAAACTGGAAATTCCACAACAGTACCCCTATGATTTCATGAAAGATGTGGTGACAAGGGGGATATAAATGACTGCACACACCAGTATGGAAATTGCTTTACGTAATGATCTTGTGTCACAAAACATAAAAGACAACTGATAAAAAAAAGTATTTGAAAAATTTTTTAAAAGCTGGACATAAATTCCATGGTCACAGTTGACTGTCAGTAGACCCACCTCTTTCCAAATCCTCTTCCCAAATTCCAGGTAGTAACCACACTCAATGCCGCAAATGACAAGCCTGTCCTCTGCTCTACTGCCTTTATTCTTTCAATTTTAATCAAACACCTGAGTCCTTTTTTACCTCCCTTTTCTACCATTCATAAGATACTGACTTACCTCAGGCAATTATATCCCCCACAAACAAAACATAAAAAAAGACATCAGCATCGTCAGTCTCTAGGAAACTTGAACCAGTTCAGAAATGCCCCTCAGAATTCTCTACTGGTTCACTGCAGTATACTCTAGCTAGCACTTAGCAAAAAAAAAAAAAAAAAAAAAAAAAAACTATCACTTTTTCAATTCATCTTTTCCATAACTTAAATGCAAGTGTGCTACTTTCTATTCCTTATCACTGCTGTTACATTTCACCCACCTTTCAAGTGAAATACCCTTTCTGAGAGTTGGCTTAGGTATAACAGACAGAGCCTGGCAAAACGGAAGAGCAGAGCTGGGGACTGCAGCTGGCTCTTTGTGCTTCTGTGTGTGATGGTTGCTTCAAGCCTGCTTTAACATGGCCTTCCTGTTCATGTTTCCAAGACAGCCTTCCTCAGTTTCTGGTCAAAGTCTTCACAATCCAAATGGCATGCCTCTGTCACGGTTTTACTTCCTTAAGGCCATCTCACAAGAGATCTCTCTCCTTACCTAAACCACTGTGGGCAGATGGGCTGAAGGAGAGGCAGTATTCAAAGCAGGGGGATGTGAGCAGAGAAGTGGGCTCTGCAAGAATTTTCCCATTCTACCATGTTCCAATGAGGAAATTTTGGCTTCTTCTTGCCATCAAATTAATTATCAGATAAATTCTGAGAAGAACCTCTGATTTTCCAGGTTTGTTCTATAAAAAGGCAAATTCTGCGAATACAGTCTTTGTCTTTGGGGTTAAGTTTTTTAAATTTATTTTCCTTTTTGTTGCCCTTGTTTTATTGTTGTAGTCGTTGTTGGATAGCACAGAGAGAAATGGAGAGAGGAGGGAAAGACAGAGAGGGGGAGAGATAGATAGACACCTGCAGACCTGCTTCACCGCCTGTGAAGCGACTCCCCTGCAGGTGGGGAGCTGGGGGCTCGAACCAGGATCCTTATGGTCTCCTTGCACTTGGCACCACCTGCGTTTAACCCACTGCGCCACTGCCCGGCTCACTGGGGTTAAGTTTTATCAGGTTTATAAAGGGCAAAGGACCTGAGAATAAACACAGAGGAAAGGACTATCTGAAGAGACTTTTACTTGTTTACGTGTAGTCACTTAAAAGAAGCTCCAAGAACATATTCATAATGGTGATATTTGTGCATCCCTTTTGAGATTCCTCACTCATCTCTTGACAAGCTATTCCAATGACTTCTATTTGTAGTGCTTAACATTTGACCAACATCTAGATGTGAATTATTTTCTCTTGCTCACAGACACCCTGAGAAAATGGCATCATTTTCACTGTCATCCCCATTTGAGACATGAAGATATTAGAGCTCACCCAACTATCATTTATAAAGACTGTGTCAGACCCAGTAAGGACATAAATGATGTAATAAAAATCAACGTGAGAAGACAGTATTTGGGAATTTAAGACTAGTGATCCTATCAGTGAAGACTTTTCTCCTTTGTGTTGTGATGTTTTTCCTACATTAAGCATGCACTGCTTAAATAATTATAAGGAGCAAAAACTTTTTATGTATGTTACGCTTACAAGACCTTGAACTTAGTTTTAGCTGTAAAAATCATGATACTATATTCTGCAAAGTGACCTTTGACTGCAAGAGAGGAGATACATTAAACAGTACCACGTGGAAGACCTGGTACATTTTCCCACTGACTGTGCACACACAAAATGACAACAGGCTCTAAAGACCAGCAGCCCAAATGAAGGGCTGAATTTCACGAAGCATAACTCTCGGGTTCAATAAATGTCCTTAGAAAGTCATGTAACAACAGCATGTTTGAAAAGGTGCTTGTACTTATTTTTTTTTAACTTTATTTTTTTAAGTATGATTTTTAAAATTTATTTATTTTCCCTTTCGTTGCCCTTGTTTTTTTTATTGTTGTTGATACTGTCGTCGTTGTTAGATAGGACAGAGAGAAATGGAAAGAGGAGAGGAAGACAGAGAGGGGGAGAGAAAGATAGAGACCTGTAGACCTGCTTCACCGCCTGTGAAGCGACTCCCCTGCAGGTAGGGAGCCAGGGGCTCGAACCGGGATCCTTACACCAATCCTTGCACGTTGCGCCATGTGCACTGAACCCACTGTACTACCATCTGACTCCCCTTTTTGAACTTTATGAGAAAGACCAGAGCATGACTCAACTCCGTGCATATATAGTGCAGCAGAACAAACCTGGGACCTCATATACCACTCCTGCCTTTGAATTCTGAGCTATTTCCCTAGCCCTACAGCAGTTTTTTTAATGCAGAAATTCAACAGATTTTTAAAAAAATTATCTTTATTTTATGTGATAGAAACAGTCAGAAATCAAGAGGGAAGGGGGTGATAGAGATGGAGAGAGGTAAAGAGACACCTGCAACACTACTTCACCACTTGCAAAGCTTTCCTCCTGCAGGTGGGGACCAGGACTTGAACCCAGGTCCTTGTACACTGTAATACGTGTGCTCAACCAGGTGCGCTACAACCTGGCCGCCAGAAAGTCAACTGTTAACTGCTTAATGGTTTTGAAATAAAACATAAAGGAAAATAAAATAAACACTAAATCCAACTAAATTGGAACAGAAAGTGAAAAAAAATTAAACAGAAAGTATCACAAAGACAAATCAAAACCACAATTTTCCTATTATAAGTAGACTTCCTGAGGTGATTCTTGAGCAGGAATGAGGTTAGAGGAAGGGAACTGAGGCGCTTTCCTCAGATGCAGAATGCAGAAGGGGATCACAGAATTCCTCAGAAATCCAAACGAATTTGGGGGCTCAAGTGGTGACACACACGTGACTTGGTTGAACACACGTTACCAGACAAATCCTGTCTTTTGTTTTAAAGCAGTATTGGGGGTCAAACCAAAGCCCTCACACATGCTCTATCACAGGACTATCCCTCCAGCCCAAGAGAAATAATACCTCAATGCAATATTCTAAAGTAAAATCAAAATTAATGCACAAAAGGGGACAGGACGGTGGTGCATCTAGTTAAATGAAAACATTACCATGCTCAAGGACGGGTGTTCAAGCCCCCACTCCCCACCTGCACAGGGAAGCTCCACAAGTGGTGAAGCAGGTCTGCAGGTGTCTATCTTTCTCTCCCCCACCCCTCTCAATTTCTCTCTGTCCTAGACAATAAAATGGAAAGGATGGCCACCAGGAATGCTGGATTCTTAGTGCAGGCACCAAGCCCAGTAATAACCCTAGTGGCAATTTAAAAAAAAAAAGAAAGACAACAGTGAGATACCAGTTTACTCCTATGAGAATGTCATACATCAGGACAGTAACACCAAATGCTGGTAAGGTTACAGGGGTAAAGGAACCCTCCTGTACTGCAGGTGGGAAAGTACATTGGTCCAACCCCTGTGGAGAGCAGTCTGGAAAACTCTCAGAAGCTAGAAATGGACCTACCCTATGACATGCCAACCCCTCTCCTGGAGATAAATCCTAAGGAATCAAACATAACCACTCAAAGAGACATATATGTGTGTGTGTGTGTGTGTGTGTGTGTGTGTGTGTGTGTGTGTGTGTGTGTGTGTGTGTGTGTGTGTGTGTGTGTATATATTCATAGCAGCACAATTTGTAACAGCCAAAACCTGGAAGCAACCTAGGTATCCAACAACAGATGAGTGGATAAGGGAGTTGTGGTCTATCCACACAGTAGAACACTACTCAGCTACTAAGAATAATGAGTCCACCTTCTTCAACTCATCTTGGAGGGAGCTTACAGGAATTGTGAAATGCGCTAAGCCAGAAAGAGAAGGGTGAATATGGAATGATCTCAATGATGGACTTGGTTTGGTATACTGCACCAAAGTAAAGGACTCTGGGTTAAGCAGGAGAGGAGGGAGTAGGAGGGGTTTCAAGTCCTAGTGCATGATGGTGGAGGAGGACCTAGGCCAGCAGTGAGAGTGTTTTGCAGAAAACTGAGAGATTTTACACACGTACCAATGACTGTATATCTACTGTGATCAGTTAATCCCCTCACTAAAAAGAAACAAAAAATATTTCTCTGATGATTTTTAGTTTCTTGGTGCTCCTCTTACAATCTGCACGCAAGGGGTGTACCTTCTTTGTCTCATCCTACTGCTGGCCCTATTCCTGAGTCTTGAAAGATAAATTATAGGGGCTGGGTGGTGGCACACCTGGTTGAGCTCACATGTTACAATGCACAAGGACCCAGGTTCGAGTCCCCAGTCCTTACCTGCAGGGGGAAAGCTTCACAAGTGGTGAAGCAATGTCACAGGTGTCTCTCTGTCTCTCTTCCTCTCTACTCCCCTTCCCTCTTGATTTCTGGCTGTCTCTATCCAATAAATAAAGATAATAAAAAAATTTTTAAACTCAGAAAAAAAGAAAGATAAATTATAAGTTTATAAGGAAAGAGGGGATGGGGGGAAAAGGTCCTGAGGCAGAGAGTGACCTGCATAAAGCAAGGAAGCAATGTGTCTGTCATATATCAGAGAAAGAGCTGCCCAAGAATAAGTAGAGGGAACAGACAACCCAGCTATAATTATAAACCGCATCTTGGAACTGTTAGTCTTTGATCAGGACTTTATTCCCCAGCACTCCTCAGGCACAAGTTAGGAAAAGTAGGTTATAGCATTAGTCAGTGGCTGTAATTGTACAGAGAGGTCAGACAGGAAATTGAAGCAAGTCACCTAGGTGACTGAGTTTAGGATGCACATGGAAAGGAAGCTTTACAAAGTGTGGTTCTAAGGTGCTGGGCTATGGCAGACAAGTTATCATGAACAAAGACCTGACCTCAAGCTGCCAGTCTCCACCTGTGGGTGGAAGCTTTACAAGTGGTGGGACAGTGTAGCAAGTCTCAGTCTCTGTCTCTCTCTCCTATCAAATCAAAAAAAAAATATTCTATATGCAGTTGCCCTTATATATAAATATAGGTAGACAGTTATAAATAATCAAAAGTGATGGGCCAGAAGGACAGTTCACCTATAGAGTGGACTTCCTTTGTCATGTGCAAAACCCAGCTTCAAGCCCAGCCTCCACCATAGTGGAGGAAACCTCGCTATTGTGGTATCTTTTCCTCTTTCCATCTCTATATATCCACCTGAAAAAGTCAGAGTAATAAAACCCCAGCAGTGTCAAAATTTAAATTCTATAACTAGATTACTCTGGTTAATCCAGAAAAGTCATTTCATAATCTTTTACCCATTAATTACTACTGGTTAAAAAAAAAAAACATTTGTTTTACATAGCATAACTCTCTTGGTTACCAAAGCTTGGAACTGTAACAGCTCTCTCCTTGATTAACCTGGCTACCTGCAACTTCAAGTAAATAAAACACCTGTCCTTTTCACATTTTTCCCAAATTCTCCCTAAAATCATCTCTTTGTACTAGAGCACTGCTTAGGTCTAGCTTCTAGTGTTGCTGGGAATTGAACCTAGGACCTTTGGTGCCTCAGGCACATAAGTCTTTTTTGTTTTAAATTTGGGATCCTCTCAGATATTTTAGTCATGTATATAGAGATTTTATTTTATTATTTTATTTTACTTTATTTTCGCCACTAGGTTTATCACTGGGGCTCGGTGCTGGCAAATCCACTGCCCCAGATGGCCTTTTTTTTTTTCCCCTATTGTATTTAACAGCACAGAGAGAAATTGAGAGGTAATGGAAAGGTGGGGGTGGGGGAGGAAAGACACGTGAAGACCTACTTCACAATTCATAAAGAGTTCCTCCTACAGGTGGGGTTCAGGTGGTTGAACCTGGGTCCTTGTACACGGTAATGTGTGCAGTTAACAAGGTGCACCACCACCAGGCCCTTTATTTAGAGATTTTAAATTCAAGTTAATATGTAGGAAATGATGACCAATCTGTGAGATTGAAAACTAACATAAAATAAAATGAAAACTAATATTAAGATAAATGCTTAATCCTAAATTATGATAAAAATCTGAAGGAAACTTACTAATACCAAAAAAAATAAATAAATAAATAAAAAGCACCAATAACCCATACCATTCTGATCCAGAATTCAGTAACCCAAAACGGATTAATATGTACCACTTTAAAAACCAAATCTGAGGAGTCAGGCGATAGCGCAGCGGGTTAAGCGCACGTGGCACAAAGCGCAAGGACCCGCATAAGGATCCCAGTTCGAACCCTCGGCTCCCCACCTGCAGGGAAGCCGCTTCACAAGCAGTGAAGCAGGTCTCTCCCCATCTCTGTCTTCCCCTCCTCTCTCCATTTCTCTCTATCCTGTCCAACAACATTAACAACAATAGTGGTGACCACAACAACGATAAAACAAGGGCAACAAAAAGAAAAAAAATAGCCTCCAGGAGCAGTGGATTCGTGATTAAGGCACCGAGCCCCAGCAATAACCCTGGAGGCAAAAAAAAAAAAAGAAATCTCTAGGAGAGTCCTTAAATAAATAACATGGAATTATCTTGTGATCAAGCGAGATTACCCTTAGGCATTTATCTAAATGGCATGAAAACAGTAATTCAAAGGGACATATACACCCCTATGTTCACAGCTGTATAATTCACAAAGTCCACAGAATGGAAGCAGCCTAAATGCCCATCAACAAGCTATGAGATGGGGGCTGGGTGGTAGTGCAGTGAGTTAAGGGCACATGGCGCAAAGCACAAGGACCGACATAAGGATCCCGGATTGAGCCCCCGGCTCCCCACCTATAGGGGGTCGCTTCACAAGCGGTGGAGCAGGTCTGCAGGTGTCTATCTTTACCTCTTTTCTCCATTTCTCTCTAACCTATCCAACAACAGTAATAACAACAATAATAACAACAATAATAACAACAATAATGATAAATAATAAGGGCATCAAAAGGGAAAAAAATAGCCTCCAGGAGTAATGGATTCGTAGTGCAGGCACTGAGCCCCAGCAATAACCCTGGAGGCAAAAAAAAAAAAAAAAGGAAAAGAAAGAAAGGAAGGAAGGAAGGAAGAGAAGCTATGGGATATATACTCTGTGGAATACTACTCTACAATCAAAAAAGATGACATTGTGCCATTTGGGACAAAATGGATAGAACTGGAGGGGGTTATACCTAGTGAAAGAAAGTAAAAAGATGGAAGATGGGAATCAGGCAGTAGCGCAGCGGTTTAAGCGCAGGTAGCACAAAATGCAAGGGCCAGGGTAAGGATCCTGGTTTGAGCCCCTGGCTCCCCACCAGCAGGGGAGTCGCTTCACAAGCGGTGAAGCAGGTCTGCAGGTGTCTATCTTTCTCTACCCCTCTCTGACTTCCCCTCCTCTCTCCATTTCTCTCTGTCCTATCCAACAACGACGACAATAATAACTACAACAATAAAATTAGGGCAACAAAAGGGAATGAATAAATAAATATAATTTTAAAAGTTAAAAAAAAGATGGAAGACAACTACCACATGGTTTCACCCATATGTGGAATCTAGACATCTGATACACATGAACTTGCAAATGAAAAAACAAAATACAGAAGCAAGTGTTTGTAAGACTTGTAATAAGTATGGTGGTTCTCTTTGGGAGATGGGACGGTGGGTAGGAATACAAAACTTTGGTGGTTACACTCTTGTAACCTACTATTAATCAGATATTTTAAAAATGAGGGGGCCAGGTGGTAGGACACCTAGTTAAGTGCACACATTACAGTGTGCAAGGACCCAGGTTTAAGCTCCTGGTCCCCACCTGCAGAGGGAAAGCTTCACAAGTGGTGAAGGAGGGCTGTAGGTGTCTTGGTCTCTTTCCCTCTCTACCACCTCCTCCCCTCTCAATTTCTCTGTCTCTATCCAATACTAAATAAATAAATGAAAAAATATCTAACAATTCTGTAAATCAATATTAAATCACTAATAAAAATTTTAATGAAGGGCTGGGGAGACAGCATAATGGTTACGCAAAAGCCTTTCAAACCTGAGGCTCTGAGGTCCCAGGTTCAATCCCCAGCACCACTATAAGCCAGAACTGAGCAGTGTTCTGGTCTCTTTCTCCCCCCTCGCCTCTTGCTCTGTATCTATTCTTTTGCATTAAAATCAAATAAATAAAATATAAAAAAATTAATGAAGAAAGTAAAAGCCAAGTCTTACCCTGAATAAAGATATGGATAAGAAAACTAGGGAGACTGCATAATCGTTATGCAAAAAGACTCTCATGCATGAGGTATCAATGGTACCAGGTTCAATACCTAGTATCATCATAAATCGGAATTGAGTAATGCTCTGGTAAAAATAAATAAATAAATAAATGATAATAATAAAATATGGACAAGATGGGAAAAGACAAAAGGTATTATACCTCAATATTAAAAGAGACTTCTCCAAAAACTGCTTAAGTAGATCTCTCCGTTTGATACCGAAGCTAAACCACAGCTCATTATACTGTACTAAGACAGCATAAATTGGGGAGGGGGGGGGTTCAACTCTGTCTATTGAATATGTAAGCATTTTGCCATCTATCTCTGTCTCTATTCTCTACTGCTATCTCTATCTCAGTGTTACTGCCCACGTGTATTCCAGTATGTGTGCACTCACTTTTCTTGAATAAATCCTAAAATTTCTTTTGAAAAAAAGTAAATAAATAAATTGGAGGGGGTATGCATTTCTTTTGTAAATAGAGAAAGGACTAGGGCGGGGGTAGATAGCATAAATGGTTATGCAAAGATATTCTCAGGCCTGAGGCTTCTATGTCCCAGATTCAACCCCCCATACCACCATAAGCCAGAGCTGAGCAGTGCTCTGGTATAAAAAATAAATAATTTTAAAAAAGAGGGAGTCGGGCTGTAGCGCAGCGGGTTAAGCGCAGGTGGCGCAAAGCACAAGGACCGGCATAAGGATCCCGGTTCGAACCCCGGCTCCCCACCTGAAGGGGAGTCGCTTCACAGGCGGTGAAGCAGGTCTGCAGGTGTCTATCTTTCTCTCCTCCTCTCTGTCTTCCCCTTCTCTCTCCATTTCTCTCTGTCCTATCCAACAACGACAACAACAATAATAACTACAACAATAAAACAACAAGGGCAACAAAAGGGAATAAATAAATAAAATAAAATAAAATTAAAAAAAAAAAGAGAAAGGACTATTATAAACAAGTCTATTCTCAGATCAATTTTAGAAATGAATATAATCAAAGGGATCTGGAACTTAATTCCCTTAGATTTTCAGTCCTTAGGAAAAAACTTACAGAAGTTTGCAAACCCTAGTTTGAATACCAGTGTATTAATGCATATCGCAATAAATTTACTAGCCCTTACTGACTATCTAATAATGACCAAATAAATGACAGGCAGTTTACACATATTATCTCCAATTCTTAATAATCCTCTGCAGTAAGTACTGCATTTGCTTCACTTTACCAAGTGAAAAAACAGAGGTTTAAAGCAGTTATGTGATTATTGCCAGTGTTTTACAGCTGTCAAGTGACAGAGTGGGAATCTGACTCAAAGCTTCTGCTGTTTGCACACCATACTGCATACATCCAACACCACCAGACCTCTCTTACCTTTAATACATCAGTGGGATTGGCTATAGTAGAAGAGATCACTCCTGACACTACCCCACAGATCATATTAATTAGAAGAGTTTCATCTGTAGAAAGGAAAAAACAAGAAAGATCTGCTTGTATTAGGTACCAGTTTCTGAGAACAGAGTACTGAGCTATTAGAGAGAAGGAGTTCCAGTCAGATAAATAACTGTGGAAATGAACTACAAAGATGTTGAAAATAAATTCAAATAGTTCTAGATCTCAAACCAGTGCTGAAACATATAAAATTATAAACACTGTAAAAAAAGTCATTTTATTTAATTTTTAATTTTTTTTTATTTTTGAGAGGCAGATAGAAAGACATACAGAGAAACCAAAAAAAAAGTCATTATTTTTTAAAGAATGTCCAGAGCATGTCCTAATAATCTAGATAACTGCTAATACCCACATAAATTCAGGATTATGTCTGAGGAATCATCAACTTTAAAATGTAGAACCTGAACATTAAGAAAAACTTCTATGTCTAATAAAAAAAATCTGTTTGTATTCATTTTCACTGGCCTTAATATCCATTGGTTACTATTTATTTACAGGGTTGTTTGTTCTTTTTTTTTTTCAGTAAAATATGAGAGACTAGTCTTTTAGAACGAAATTCTCTCATGGAAAAGAAAGAAACCACAGAGCATATTGTTCTAACTGAAATTCAATTTTCACCACTCCTAGTCACCATCAAGCCTACAAATAGAAACTAGGTAAACCCAAGTGAAGAGTCTATGAAAGGAAATTGTTTTAGGAAGAGGTAAAAGGATACTCAAAGATGTTCCAGAAAAAAAAAAAGTTGATGTAGGATAATAAAATGATTCAAAAGACATTACTAGTCAAACAACTCAGCAGCTGTCACTAGGTCAATGGTAAAATAACCACTCAATGCAGTAGCAGGCTGGGAACACTGCCACAGCAAATAGACATATTTTATACGCTGTATGGGGGAAGGTGGCCTTAGGTCCACTAGAAAACAGAAAAGCCTAAAATCATTCCAGCTAACAAAAGCTTATCAAAATTGGCAGCTGGAGGTTTTTTTTTTTTTTTAGTTTTAAAAATTGTATTTATTTGATATGACAGAGAAATTGAGAAGGGAGATAGAGTGGGAGAGAGACAGAGAGACACCTGCAGCTCTGTTCCACCATTTGTGAAGCTTCTAGCTGGAGAGTTTTTTTTTTTTTTTTTTTTTTACAGGTAAAGCTCTCCTGCTCATGAAGACAACATTTTGTGGGATGGCTGTTCCATGTTTTCTCTGTGATGACAAACACATACACCAGTTCTGTAAGGAATTATCCCAGGTCAGTACAAGTTTGCTTTGTCCTCTAGTGATCGTCAACCATTCTTGGACATCCCAGAATGAACACTTCTCACTAGGCATGATTTCAATAATCCCTTTGAATTTTACCCCAAAAAGAATATTAGTATATTCTGACCTTCCAAACGTTCTACAAATAATCGCTTCAGGCTTTGGTAAATGCCAATTTTAATGGTGCCATACGATGCCTGTCTTAATAATGCAGGAGCAATTCTGCCAAAGAAAAAGAGAAGAAAAGTCAGTTATGCTCAACAAACACTTAAAGATTACACATACCTAGGCAGCCTAGTTGACAACAATAGCAGTATATGCAATATTCAAGCCACTCATTTACCGAGAGAACACATCTTGGTTCATAAAACAAACCAACAAATTTAAAAGAGTTGAAATCATACAGACTACGTTCTCCAAATATAATGGAATGAAACCAGTCATCAAAAAGGAAATCCTCAAATAATTGGGAACTCGAAAGCACACTACTAGACAATCCATGTGTCTCAGGTAGGCTCCAGGGAAATTTTCTAAAAAGTAACAGAATGGAATGAAAATTAAATTTCAACTAATTGAGATATGCAGGATACAGCCAGGGACATTTAGAATAAAAAGCTTAGGAAAGAGAAAACATCTCACATCAATAATGCTTACCTCAAGGAACTAGAAAAATATAATTAGAATGAAAAAAGAAAGCAAAAGGAAGGAGACAATAAAGAATATAAGTCTGGCACAAAGCGCAAGGACCAGCATAAAGATCCCGGTTAGAACCCCCGGCAACCCAACTGCAGGGGAGTCACTTCACAGGCGGTGAAGTAGGTCTGTAGGTGTCTATCTTTCTCGCCCCCCCTCCATTTCTCTCTGTTCTAACCAACAACGACAACAATAACAGTAACTACAACAATAAAAAACAAGGGCAACAAAAGGGAATAAATAAATATTAAAAGTGAATATTAAAGTGAAGTGACTTCCCTGCAGTTGAGGAGCCAGGGGCTCGAACCGGGATCCTTACGCTGGTCCTTGTGCTTCGCACCATGTGCAGCAGGTTAAGAGCTTAACTCGCTGCTCTACTGCCTGACTCCCCTTTTTTTTATTGTTGTTGTAGTTATTATTGTTGTCATTGCTGTCGTCGTTGTTGGATAGGGCAGAGAGAAATGGAGAGAGGAGGGGAAGACAGAGAGGGGGAGAGAGAGAAAGACACCTGCAGACTTGCTTCACTACCCGTGAAGTGACCCCCTGGCAGGTGAGGAGCCGGGGCTCTAATCGGGATCCTTACTCCGGTCGGGATCCTTAGTCCGGTCCTTGCGCTTGGCCCCATGTGCACTTAACCCACCCCCCTTTTTTTTTTCTTTTTTTAACCAGAGTATTGGTCAGCTCCAGTTTATGGTGGGGGGGGGAGGGGCATTTGAATTCATAATTTAAAACATTCCCTAAAGGAAATCTCCAGGCCTAATTTTACTGAGGGATTCTAAACAACATTCCAACATTTAAAGAATTAATACCAATTATACACATATAATCTCTCCCAGAAAACAGAAGAGGGAACATTCCCAACTTTTTTCTCAAACTAGTATAATCCCAATCTAAAACCAGACAAAAGCAGTATTAAAAAAAAAAAAAAGATAACTATAGGTCAATTATCTCTCATGAACCTAGATGCAAAAAAAAAAACCCTCAAAACATTAGCAAATTTAATCCCGTGGTGCAGGAAAACACACACACACACACACATCATTACTTATTTCATAGCTTCTCTGAAATCAACCTATACCTTTAATCTGATCAGAAAGAGCTAATTGAGCCAAGTAGACCTTAAATCCCTCTTATAAACCAGAGATAGTTTCACTCATGCTTCCTTTGAGAGTCTTCCAAATTGCAGTACTAAACTTCGGTAGTTATAAATAGAAAAGATAGGTACAGCTTAGATGGTTAAGATTAAAAAATGATGACTAGATATGCATATTTCCGATTTTATTGCTCACTATCAGATAAAAAAAATCTTGTGATTATTCATGTTGATGAAAGAACAAAGTGAAACAGATGAACCATGATTCATCTGCTCCAAGATCTATTACTTGAGTTTTTTCCCACCTTAAGGAAGTTCTCTTTTAAATTATGTCTAACACAGTTCAGTAATAAAATCGATGTACTTTCTCCAAGCAATTAGCTGGCTTTGAGGCCAGAGTGGCCTAGGGAAATTGGCTGCAGATAAACAAGAAGCTGGATAATAAACCAGAGTTAAGGTTAATCAACAGCTGACCAAAAAAAAAAAAAAAAGGTTTCTATCTCTCCCATTCTGCTTAAAATGCCAGAATGGTTCTTTTCTTTCTTTTCTTTTTTTTTAATAAAAGATCTTTATTTAGCTTTTATTTTTTGATTTAGCTTTTAATGTTTGTGGGCTTTTATTATATATATATAGATAGATAGATAGATAGATATATTGGATAGAGACAGAGAGAAATTGAGAAGGAGGTAGAGAGGAAGAGAGAGAGACACACACCTGCAATACTTCCTAACCTCTTATAAAGCTTCCCCTCTGCAGGTGGGGACCAAGGGCTTAAGCCCAGGTCCTTGTGCACTGGAACACGCACACTTGACTGGGTGCATTGCACCACCACCCAGCCCCCCCTTTCTTTTCTTGCCACCAGAGCTGTGCTGGAGCTTCATGCCTGTGCAATTCTGCCACTTCCCAGGGACTCTTGTTTTCTTTTTTCCAATCAGAGAACTGGAGATGGAGAAGAAATATGAGAGTGAGAGAGAGAGAGAGAGAGAGAGAGAGAGAGAGAGAGACAACACAGCACCAGCCCACCACTTCTGAAGCTTTCCCCTTGCATGGTGTGCCCATGTGATGGCCAGAGGCTCAAACCCAAGTCCTTATGCATAGCAAAGTGTGCACTGGACTCAGTGAGCTATCTCTCAGGCCCTAATTTTTTTTCTTATTTATTTATTTATTATTGGATAGAAACAGAGAAATTGAGAGGGGAAGGAAATACAGAGGGGGAAAGAGAGAGACAGAAACCTGAAGCCCTACTTCACCACCTATAAAGCTTCTCCCCTGGCAGGTGGGAACCAGGAGCTTGAACCTGGGTCCTTATGCATTGTAATTTGAGTGTACCACCACCTAACTCCTCATTTTTCCTTTAAGGATCCAAAACTTTTTGTTGCTGTCATCATGCAGGTTTCACCAATCCAGACTAACTTTTTCAGTCATCAAAGGTAGTTGGGGGCAGGGGGGAGGAGAGGGAGCAGGAGACAACACACACCAAAGCTTGCCCCAATGTCACTGGGGTCTGGTTCAAGGCTGGGTCATGCACAGAGCAAAGCATGTGTGTTCCCAGATGAGTTATCTCATCAACAAAAAAGAAAAACAAATGCTTTCAAATATTTATTTATTTTAGATAGAAACAAAGAGAAATGAGAGGGGAGGGAGAGACAGAGAGAGAGAAAGAGAGACACCTGCAGTACTGCTTTACCACTCAGGAAACCTACCCCATGCAAGTGGGGGCCAGGGACTTGAACCTAGGTCCTGGGGTATTGTAACGTGCACTCTATATGGTACACCACCCCTCAGCCCCCCAAAAGAAATACGCTTTTTATTTTGTTTTGTTTCCAGAGCACTGCTTATCTCTGGCTTATGGTAATGCTGGGGAATTGAACCCGGGACTTGAAAGCCTCAGGCATAAGAGTCTCTTTGCATAACCATTAGGCTATCTACCCCCAACCCCAAAAGAAATATGTAACTCAGGGAGGATATCACACAAACATAGTTAAATGGAGCTGCTATGCATAGTGGCAATCAACGGCTCTCAGGAAAACCGGGGACAGCCAAGGCTACTTGAGATGATCACTCTAAAATAGAACACTTGGGGTCAGATGAACACACAATCCAAAGCTCTAAACCTAACAGCAAATAAAATATAAGCTGGCACATCACTACTGAATCACAAGTTGAAACAGAGGCTACCAAGAGCACAATCAGAGAGCTGAAATATGGCATTTCTTTAAAAAGTACTTATGTTCACGATGGAAGGAAAGAATTTAGTCTTACCCTGAATACAGAGCCAACACGCCTTCTTCTTTATAAATACGGAACAGGGCATGAAACATCCCTCGGTATTTTATCTCTTTGAAGCGCACATCAATGCTTTGGCCTTGAACCTGAAGTCGCGTTTTGGTTAGGTCCACAGGGAAAGTTCCTATGAAGTAACACACTCATTATGTAAGGTTTTTTTTCCAAAGAGGCAGTTGAATTTTGGCTGAATTGAAGTCCATGACAATTATTAAAACATGAGGCAACAGTCCTCTGGAGTTGTGTATTCATTCAAGTGCCGTGTGGGTCTATAGCCCTGCAATCTTTTCCTCCTGTAAACCATTATTAAATCCCTAACAAAAAGTAGAAGTGAAATGTACTGTGTTTTATCTCAAAGGCAGGATTTGGCCAACAGCATAAATATATACCTGATCAGTATAGTTGACAAAAGTGCTTTAGGATAGTCCTACTATACTGTAAATGCAAAAGAACAAATGTTTTCATTTCCTCTGTAACATACAACCTGAAACTTGCGTCTTTCCTCCCACTGCCTTTCTCCCACCTCTTCCTCATAAAGTCTTCCCAAACTTTCACAGACATGGCAAAGCACTCGACTGATGTTTCAGATACTGTCCTGTATTACAAAGTTCTGTGGATTTTTCTTTCTTTTTTTTGGTTTACAAGAAACAAATAAGTTTCCTAGCATTATGAAAGATAATGGCAAAGCCCTATTTCTTCTATTTGTGATGGTAGACAGGTTATTCAAAATAAGTCCCAGCACAGTGCTTGAGAAACTTAAAAAAATGTTAATGCTTCCTTTTCACAAGCATGGGCTATCAATATTTCTTGGTATCTCTATTTCCTTGAATAATGATTTATAATTTTTAGTATACAGATTCTCTTATCTCTCTTGCTTAGCTCATCCCTGGATACTTGACTGTTTGGGTTGTTATTATAAACATTGTCATTTTTTGAAAATTTTCTGTTGATATTTACTATTTTCACAGATGAATGTTACTGATTTTTGTGTACTGATTTGTAGCCTGCCACTTGACTAACATTGTTTAGTAATTTCCTATTGTATTCTTTTGGATATTCTCTCTATATTTTTATATATTTGTCAAATAAAAAATGTATTTAATTGTTAATGAGAGGAAGCCAAAGTATCACTCTGGCACATGTGGTGGTACAAGGGATAGAAATTAGGACCTCACACTTGAAAATTTTATCTACTGTGCCAATTCCCAGACCGTGAAAGTTTCTTTTTTCTTTCTTTTTTTATTATCTTTATTTATTTATTGGATAGAGACAGCCAGAAATTCAGAGGGTAGGGGTGACAGAGAGGGAAAGAAACAAAGAGACACCTGAAGCACTGTTTCACCACTTGCAAAGCTTTCCCCCTGCAGGTGGGGACTGGGGCTTGAACCTGGGTCCTTGTGCATTGTAATATGTGCACTCAACCAGGTGCACCACCACCAGCCCCCTCCCCGTGAAATTAGCCAAATTTCTTCTGCTTATTATATTATAAAAGAAGTGGTCATTACATCAACAATCTATGTTTCAAGGAGTATTTCAAGATCTAAAACTAACAAGGTACCGAAGGAAATAATTCTGTAAGAGGGCACAGAACCTGCTTGCATGAGGCTCCAGGTTTGATCCCTGGCACTGCATAGGCCACAGCTTGGTGGTCCTTGGTCTCTCTTAAAAGTAAATGAGTCTTTAAAAATAAAAGCTAACACAGTGATTATGTAGCTCTGCTCACTAATGATCTGGTATCATGACATAAAAGCATATGCCAAACAAGTCAGCAAAGACCAGTGGATTGGAGTAGTCACTTATGTATAGTCTAAGAAAGAGGAATTAGGGAGAGGGAAAAGAGTATAGTCGGGGCCAGGTGGCAGCATACCTAGTTAAGCAGTCATATTACAGTGCACCAGGTCCCAGGTTCAAGCCCTGATGACCACCTGCGCAGGGTTGGGGAGGGAGATTCACGAGTGGTGAAGCAGAGCTGCACGTATGTCTCTCTCCATTTCTACCTACACCTTCCCTCTCAACTTCTGTCTATATCTAAAATAAATAAAGACTATTTTTTAAAAGGGGGGTTGGGTGGTGGTGCACCTGGTTGAGTGTGCATGTTAAAAAGTGCAAGGACCCAGGTTCAAGCCCCTAGTCCCCACCTGCGGGGGAAAGCTCTGCGAGTAGTGAAGCAGTGCTGCAGGTGTCTTTCTTTCTTCTCTACCTCCCCCTTCCCTCTTGATTTCTGGCTGTCTCTATCCAATAAAATAAAGATAAAAAACAAAGAAAGAGGGTGAGGGTATAGCATAATGGTTATGCAAAGAGACTCTCATGCCTGAGGCTCTCAAGTCCCAGGCTCAATCCCCCACACCGCCAAAAGCCAGAGCGGAGCAGTGCTCTGGTCAAAAAGAAAGAAAGAAAGAGAGAAGTACAGTCTTGGGGCCAGATGGTGACATACCGGGTCAAGTGCACGTTACAATGCACAAGGGCCCGGGTTCAAGCCCCCGGTCCCCACCTGTAGGGGAAAGCTTCACAAGTGATAAAGCAGGGCTGCAAGTGTCTGTGTCTCTCTCCCTCTCTATCTCCCCCTTCCCTCTCAATTTCTGGCTGCCTCTATCCAATAAATAAATAAGGTTAGTAATAGAAAGAAAAGAATACAGTCTACAAATATTTCAAACTTAAGATCAAATAGAGAACCATGATTGACTTTGTTAGATGTCTGGGGGGGGCAGAAGTTTGAACACTTACTAAAAAAGTTATAAAGGAGCCAGGTGGTAGTGCACCTGGTTGAGTGCACATCATGTTACAGTGCACAAAGACCCAGGCTCAAGTCCCCAGTCCCCACCTGCAGGGGGAAAGCTTCACAAGCGGTCAAACAGTGCTGCAGGTGCCTCTCTATCTCTCATGCTCTATCACCCTCTTCCTCTCAATTTCTAGCTATCTCTATCACATAAATAAAGTAATAAAAACATTTTATTATTTTTTTCTCTTTTTTTTTTTTTTGCCTTCAGTTATCGATGGGACTCAGTGCCTACACTATGAATTTACTGCTCCTGGAGGCTATTTTTTTTTCCTTGTGTTGCCCTTATTATTTGTCATTGTTGTTATTATTATTGCTGTTATTGTTTTTGGATAGGACAGAGAGAAATCGAGAGAGGAGGGGAAAACAGAGAGGGAGAGAGAAAGACAGACACCTGCAGATCTGCTTCACCACTTGTGAAGCAACCTCCCTGCAGGTGGGGAGCCGGGGGCTTGAACCGGGATCCTTCTGCCAGTCCTTGAGCTTCACGCCATGTACACTTAACCTACTGCACTACCACCCAGCCCCCAATAAAAACATTTTTAAAGGAAGTTATAAACAACTTAGCCAAAATGAAGGATAATTAGTATAGGAATATAGTAGAAACCTCTAGTTTATCTAATTCACTCTGTATTTTCATGTGTATTACTTAAGCATAGTTAATGAACAAATCATGAAACTGTCAGTTTCTTTCTTTTTAAAAATATTTTATTTATTTATTTTTCTTTCTGTTGCCCTTGTTTTTATCGTTGTTGTGGTTATTATTGTTGTTATTGATGTTGCTGTTGCCGGACAGGACAAAGAGAAATGGAAAGAGGAGGGGAAGACAGAGAGGGGGAATGAAAGATAGACACCT
Source organism: Erinaceus europaeus (assembly GCF_950295315.1). Taxonomy (NCBI): domain Eukaryota; kingdom Metazoa; phylum Chordata; class Mammalia; order Eulipotyphla; family Erinaceidae; genus Erinaceus; species Erinaceus europaeus. The sequence goes on from NC_080185.1 coordinate 29,335,317, forward strand.
GCAGTCCTGCTTCACCGCTTGTGAAGTGACCCCCCCCCGCAGGTGGGGAGCCAGGGGGCTCAAACCAAGATCCTTGCGCTTTGCACCATGTGCGCTTAACCCGCTGCACTAACACCCGACTCCCACTGTCAAAGTTTCTTAAGCTTGATTTTTCCCAACTTTACTTGCACACCATTAGTAATAAATATTATTTGGGGGCTTTGAGACAGTTTACAAAGCAAACAGGCTGAGTTCCCCACCACCACCACCTTTTCTCTAGTTTTCACTTAAAAACACCCATCATTTGCTAGAAGCTTCCATCTATTTCACAAGAAGCAGACTTGTCAGATTTCATATTCTTACCAAACTCGGCAACAATAGAGGCAAGGCCGCCATAAACAAAGGGTTTCCAGTTCAGACCAGACATCTCATGGCTTACAGTGGCACTTTTCTGGTGCTAAAAATAAACATAAATCAGAACAAGGCACACAAGTAAAAAGCATTTGGTAGAGGCTGACTATATATAATGTATATGACGAAACTAACAAAATAGAACAGATACAGAGGGCAAACACTGCCGAGTGGATGACACAAAATGATCACGTTCCACGTGCTGGATGATCATGAATTGGTCCTTTACTGCCCTTCTGTATGGGCTGAGGGCATGATTCAACCTTGGCCCGACATTCATTCTCGTTCCCTTCATGTTCTCCCCATTTCCACCCACCCAAAGAGACTTACTTCAGTTCATCCAGCACACCCAACTTTAGACATTCAACTGGACAATTACAAATGAAAGAATCTGGAGTTGGCATCACATTGGCTGAAGCATGTCCTTATAGCCATATACGGTGTTCAGCCAGCTTGACTCGGGTGCAAAACACAAGCCGACACCACGATCCTCTCAGCACGTTGAACCCTCTCAGCTTACCTCAAAATGTCAGGGTTCTGGCTCATCTAGTTACTTCTAGCTATACACATTTCCCCCAACTAAGTTGAGGCTGAGCTAAGCCCTTTTTTAAAAAAGATTTTATTTATTTATTTATTTATTTATTTATTTATTTATTTGGAGGATAGGACAGAGAAAGAGCCAGACATCACTCTGGTACATGTGCTGCCAGGGACCGAACTCAGGACCTCATGCTTGAGAGTCCACTGCTTTACCCACTGTGCCACCTCCCAGCGCACAGCACTTTAAATTAAAAATAAAAATAAAAAAACTGCCTTCAGGCTTCCAGAGGAATGACAACAAGGTGGACAATGTCTTTGTTCTCTCTGATATTTAACATATCGCCAGCTAGTGAATCTCCTTTCCCCTGGTTGTTTAGAACAGTGTGTTTTTTTTTTTCTTTTCTGTTCAGGTTCTTTAATAATATATTATTCTCCCAGCGCCTTCCCTGTCCCTCCACCACTTGACTTGTCATCTTCAATCATGTCAACTTTGCTTCCTATCCCCCTCAGTGATTTCTCTCCTGGACCTCATCCCCCACCCCCAGTCCCTGAGCTCTGTCCTCTAGCTCAGTGGTTTTCAAATTACAGAGTCATCTAGAAATTGAACTGAAACAGATTGCTAGGCCCCACCCTCAGAGTTTCTAATAGGTAGTCTGAGCCTGCCCAGAGAATATAAATCCCCAGGCTGTTCTGATGCCACCGTAATTTAAGAACTGCTGCTCTTCACATTCCCATGCACAAGGACCAGGGTTTGATCCCCAGGCCACTGAATGGGAACTCCTTCAGGAATGGAGGTTTCACAAGTAGTGGGACAATGCAGTGGTATTTCTCATTCTCTATCCCTCTTTCTCTCCCTCTCTCTGTTTCTCATCCTCTATAAAGAGGAAAGGGGAAAAAAAAGGCCAGCAGAAGCACTAGAGAAAGAAAAACTGCTATTCTAGCAAAATTCTACCAAATCCTGGTTCACCTGAAAATATTTTTTTTTCTTTGCATGGCCTATTTGATTCTTAAATTTCTTTCAAACATTCCTTCCTCTCAGAGCTACAGCATGTGTATCGTTTTTTGTTTTTTTAAAGCAACTTCAAGTGGCTTGGATTCAGGAATGAAAATCTTCAAGGCAGACTGCTTAGGTTCAAATCCTGACACCAACATTTACTAGTTCTATGACCTTAGGTGAATTTCTATGCCTGAATTTTCAGAACCATAAAAAAGGGCTAATGAATATTCTAGTCTGGAGTTGCTGTACAAAGTGAAAACTAGCTGTAAAATGCCTAGAAAAGTACCTGGCAACAGGAACTCCTCAACTGTTAGCTATTATCATCACTACATTTTGAAAACTTAAGCACCCAGCTTTCTATTGGAACGGCTATGACTTTTGACACCATTTACTTGCGATCTCTTGAGGGGAGACCAAGATTTTTGCTTGATTCCACATAAGCCATTCTCTGTAACTAAGCACAGAAAAAAATAATAAATATGTAGAGTACAGCAAACATACAGACAAATCGTTCAGTCAGAGAGTGTGAAAATAATCATGGAAACTTCCTCACAAGCACAGTGTGCTCAGTCAGTCCATTTGAACATACTCTACAATAAGTAGCTCTTTTGAAGGAAGCTGTTGAAAGGAATTCTAAAAAAGCAAAGTAGGGCTGGGCACCTAAAAAATCAGCTGCAGCTGGGGATAAGTCTCAAGTACTAAGTACTATTTTACCAACTTTCTCAACTATGCTCACATCGTAGGATTATAATCAACAACAAAGCAAGGCGCAGGCAACGAGAGGACAGGCATGCAACAGCACCGCATGGAAAAGCATGGCACATCCTGAGTCACTGCGAGGAAAAACCCATTCACCAGTCCTCAACTTAGAGGTTTTCGAATGGCTGAATGAAGTTTCCGGAGGCTAAAAGCATATGTCTCTTTAAAATTTTGTTCTATTATCTTCATTCACTTATTGGATAGACTCAGCAAGAAATCAAGAGGGAAGGGGTGGCAGAGAGGGAGAGAGACACCTGCAGCATTGCTTCACCACTTGCAAAGCCTTTCCCTGCAGGAGGGGACTGAGGGTTCGAACTGGGATCCTTGCATATTATAATATTTGTATTCAACCAGGTGCGCGTCACTACCCGGCCCTCTTTATAGTGTTTTCTTTTTTTTTTATTATTGCCTCCGGGGTTATCACTGGGGCTCGCTAGAAGCTTCCCTATAAAGCTCTCTTCAAAACTTTTTTTTTTCTTTTTAGATCATTTTATTGGGGGGAAATGTTGATTTACAAGACTGCCATTGTCACGGGTGTATATAGTCACATCTCCCTGACAGGGTGTCAGTACACCACACAATCCACCAGCTCGTTCTATTCCTTTACCATAAGACACTTGGTCCCCACGCGCTTTTCAGTCGCCCGTCACCTCCCTTCTTTCGACTTCTTGGATATGCTGCACTAGACCATAGCTAAGTAAAGTTCTATGCTTTCTTTTCTTTTGTTTTTTCCTCCACCTGAGCACTGCTCAGCTCTGCCTTATAGTGGTGCTGGGGACTGAACCTGAGAGCTCAAAGCCTCAGGCATGAAAGTTGTTTTGTATAACCATTATGCTGTCTTCAGCCATTTCTTTGCTTCTTGTCTTGCCTATGACAGCGCTCATCCGGTATTCTTCTGATTGTGAATGTCTGTGTGTGTGTGTGTGTGTGTGCGTGTGTGTAGTGTGTATGTCTATATATATATATATATATATATATATATATATATACACAAATATAATATATACAGCGGTATACTACATTGTAAGAAATGATGAGGACCCTCAATGACCCTGGGTCCATGCTCCCAGAGGGATAGAGAATGGGAAAGCTACTGGGGAGGGGGTGGGATATGGAGATTGGGCGGTGGGAATTGTGTGGAGTTGTACCCCTCCTACCCTATGGTTTTGTTAATTAATCCTTTCTTAAATAAAAATAAATTAATTAATTAATTTAAAAAAAAAAGAAATGATGAGGGGGCCGGGCAGTGGTGCACCAAGTTAAGTGCACATATTACAAAGTGCAAGGACCCCACCCAAGGATCCCAGTTCGAGCCCCCGGCTCCCCACCTGCAGGGGGGGTTTGCTTCACAGGCGGTGAAGCAGTTCTGCAGGTGTCTATCTTTCTCTCCCCCCTCTCTTCCCCTCCTCTCTCCATCTCTCTCTGTCCTATCCAACAACAACGACATCAGTAACAACAGTAATAACTACAACAATAAAAAAGGGCAACAAGATGTAAAATAAGTAAAAAAAAATTAAAAATCAGGGACTTGAGGGAGTCAGGCAGTAGCGCAGCGGGTTAAGTGCAGGTAGTGCAAAGCGCAAGGACCAACGTATCCCAGTTCAAGCCCCTGGCTCCCCACCTGCGGGGGGGGGGGGGCGTTCACTTCACAAGTGGTCACTTCACAGTCTCTCTCTCCTCCTCTCCACCTTCCCCTTGCCTCTCAATTTCTCTGTCCTATCCAACAATGGGAAAAAATGGCCTCCAGGAACAGGGGATTCCCAGTGATAACCCTAGAGGCAAAAAAAAAAAAGAAAAAAGAAAACCACACACACAAAAAAAGACACATTTTTAAAAATAAAAGGCAATTATAATCCTTAAAATTACATTAACTGGTGGTCTGGGAAGTGGATAAAGCACTGAACTCTCAAGCATGAGGTTTCAAGTTCAATCCCCGGCAGCACATGTACCAGAGTGATGTCTGGTTCTTTCTCTCCTCCTAACTTTCGCATTAATAAATAAATCTTTAAATGTTACAGTGTGCCATGACCTGGGTTCGAGCCTCCAGTCCCCACCTGCAGGGGGAAAGCTTCACAAGTGAATCAGGGTTACAGATGACTCAATCTCTCTGTCTCTCTCTCTGTCTCTCTCTCTGTCTCTCTATCTATCTATCTCTCCCCTACCCTCTCAACTTCTGGCTGTCTCTATCCAATAAATAAAGATAATAAAAACTATTTTTAAAAATGCTTTAGCCAGGGCCAAGTGGTGGTATACCTGGCTGAGCAAACACATTACAGTGTGTAAGGACCTAAGTTCAAGCCCCTGGTCCCCACCTGCAGGGGGGGAAGCTTTGTAAGTGGTGAAGCAGTGCTGCAGGTATCTCTCCCTATCTCCCCCTTCCCTCTCAACTTCTCTGTCTCTACCCAAAATAAATGCAGTATTCAAAAAATAAACTTAACTAACTTCAAAGACCCCCTATTAGTAGGTTATGCTCTCCCTACCCTTGGAGAACTTTTTTAAAATTCTTCTCTTGTGAGAGTCGGGCTGTAGCACAGCGGGTTAAGAGCAGGTGGCACAAAGCACAAGGACCAGCATAAGGATCCCGGTTCAAGCCCCGGCTCCCCACCTGCAGGGGAGTCGTTTCACAAACGGTGAAGCAGGTCTGTAGGTGTCTATCTTTCTCTCCCTCTTTCTGTCTTTTCCTCCTCTCTCCATATCTCTCTGTCCTATCCAACAATGATGACAACAATAATAACTACAACAATAAAACAACAAGGACAACAAAAAGGGAGTAAATAAATAAATAAATATTTAAAAATATTAATTAAAAAATAAAAAATAAATTTTAAAAAATTCTTCTCTTGTATGAAATGGTAACAGCAATTTACTTTGCTTAGTGTCCTGATTTGCCAACATAAGACTGGCTATCCAATTTCTCTGCCCACCCTCATAACTTCATTTAGATGTTATTGGCCTTTGAAATCCAAAAGTCTGGAGAACCACTGGACAAATCAACACTGCTACCACTACCACCACCACTTTGCATTTTTATCTGATAAGTAGCAAAATCCTTTTTCCTCCAACGTTAAAAAAAGACCCTTGTAATGAAGAAGTCATATACTATCTCTGATTTAGTCTGATTTTAGGTTATATTTATTTATTTATTTATTACCTTTTTGTTGCCCTTGCTGTTTTATTGTTGTAGTTATTGTTGTCTGTCTTCATTGTTGGATAGGACAGAGAGAAATAGAGAGAGGACGGGAAGACACAGAGGGGGAGAGAAAGACAGACACACCTGCAGACCCGCTTCACCACTTGTGAAGTGACTCCTTTGCAGGTGGGGAGCCAAGGGCTAGAATCGGGATCCTTACACTGGTCCTTGTGCTTTTTGCACCATATGCACTTAACCCGCTGCACTACTGCCTGATTCTCATGATTTTAGGTTATTTTAAAAGTTCAACTGTTACTAAGAGGGAGAAACAAGAAAACCACACCTCCATTCTATGTGGTGCCAGGGGTCAAACCCAGGACCTCATGCATGCAAGGCAGGTGCTCTACGGCTGAGCCACCATCCTGGTCTGCTGAGGGCAGTTTTCAGGCATGTCTATCATTCACTATCTATATTATACTTGAATCACTATAGTGAAGAACTGCAGGCATCTGTGTGAAGATTGTATCATACGGGGCCGGGTGATGATGCAGCTGGTTGAGCGCACGTTACAATGCACAAGGACACAGGTTCGAGTCCCCAGTCCCCACCTGCAGGGGGAAAGCTTCACTAGTGGTGAAGCAGGGCTGCAGGTGTCTCTCTGTTTCTCTTCCTCTCTATCCCCCCCTTCCCTCTTGATTTCTGCTTGTCTCTACCCAATAAATAAATAAAGATAATAAAAAATTAAGATTATATCATACGGGAGTTGGGCCATAGCGCAGTGGGTTAAGCATAGGTGGCGCAAAGCGCAAGGACCCGCATAAGGGTCCAGGTTCGAGCCTCCAGGTTCCAGCCCCCGGCTCCCCACCTGCAGGGGAGTTGCTTCACACGCGGTGAAGGTCTGTCGGTGTTTATCTTTCTCTCCCCCTCTCTGTCTTCCCCTCCTCTCTACATTTCTCTCTGTCCTATCCAACAACAATGACATCAATAACAACAACAATAACTAAAACAACAATAAAAAACAAGGGCAACAAAATGAAAAATAAATAAATATAAAAAATTTTTTTAAAAGATTATATCATACTACTGACTCATTAAAATGTCTTTTAGTGGGGTCAGAAGGTGGCACACCTGTTTAATTGTATATATTATAGAGTGCAAGGACCAGGGTTCAAACCCCTTGTCCCTACCTACAATGGGAAGGCTGCACAAGTGGTAAAGCAGTGTTGCAGGTATCTGTTTCTTTCCCTCTCTACCTCTCCCTTCTCAATGTCTGTCTCTATCCAGTGATAAAAAAAATAGTAAGACTTAAAAATAAAAATAAATTAAAATGTCTTTTACTTAAGGCCATATACATGCGGGCATATTATATCATACCTAATCTACAACTGTATGTTTTGTAAATCTTCACTTGGCTCTTATATATCTTAATCTCAGATATATATATATAAAACAAATGAGGGCAGGGGTAGATAGCATAATGGTTATGCAAACAGACTCTCATGCCTGAGGTGCCAAAGTCCCAGGTTGAGCAGTGCTCTGGTAAAAAAAAAAAAAAAAAGACTGGGGAGCTGGGGATACAGCATAATGGTTCTGCAAAAGACTTTTCATGCGTGAGGGTCTGAGCTCCCAGGTTCAATCCCCAGCAGCACCACAAACCAGAGCTGAGCAACGCTGTGTGTCTGTCTCTCTGTCACTGTTTCTCTTTGTCCCTCTCTCTAAGACAAAATAAATAATTTAGAAAATGACTTTGACAAGGTTTATCTTTTATTTATTTTTTTTTTGGTAAAATGTGTGTGTGTTCTATGAACCGTATTTTTTAAATTTTTTTTTTTAGTGATTTAACATTGATTTATAAAATTACATATTAACAGGGGTATAAATCCACTCCATGAGGTTTATCTTCTAGCTGCCCCACTAAGTAAAAATCCTCGGAGGCAAGATCCCAGGTCTCACATCACTTTTATAACCCCTTGAACAGCTTGCACAGAAGTGAGTACGTGTCCATCACATATTGAGCTGGTTCCTGTGTGATGTCCTTTATCGTGTATACAGCCTGTATCCCACAATGCCCTTGGGTCCATACTCCCAGAGGGTTAAAGAATAGGAAAGCTGTCAAGGGAGGGGATGGGATACGGAGTTCTGGTGGTGGGAATTGTGTGGAGCTGTACCCCTCTTATCCTATGGTTTTGTCAGTGTTTCCTTTTTATAAATTTAAAAAAAAAGAGTAAGAAGAAAAACAGAAAGGTAACCTGTACCTGGCCAGTGCTTCACATTCTTCAACACACTGATGAGCCTCAGTGATTCGCTGCCTACTCATTCCCTCCCCTTGATTTTTGGTGCAGAAAATTACTTGCATAAAGAAAAAAAAACCCAAACAACCTAAAAATGATTTTAGGTGGGAGTTTTCTCCAGGTAGAGGTGTAAGGAGAGAAGTCAGGGGGCCAGGCAGTGGCGCACCCAGTTAAGAACACATAGTACCAAGCACAAATGATGTGGGTTTGAGCCCCCACTCCCCACCTACAGAAGGGACACTTCACAAGTGGCAAAACAGAGAGTCTGCAGGTGGCTCTCCTCTCTCAATTTCTGTCGCATCCAATAAAAAAAAATTTGACCACCAGAAAGCAGTCGATTTGTAGTGCTGGCACCAAGTCCCAGCAATAACCCCAAAGGGGAAAAAGAGAGAGAGAAGTCATATCTGAGTTAATACAGAATTATAGTACTGTGGGGTTGGGCAGACAACATAGCGCCTTTCATGCTTGAGGCTCTAGGTTTAGTCCCCAGCACCACCTTAAACAAGAGCTGAGCAGTGCTCTAGTCCCTAGTTATCTATTTCTACTGATATCTCATTAAAAAGATATATAAACAGAATGGCTTTAAAAGGAATTACAGTACTTTTAATAGTTTTACTGTATAAAGAAGTCAACGAGGGGCCAGGTGGTGGCACACCTGCTTGAGCGCACATGTTACTTACTATAAGCAAGGACCTGGGTTTGAGGCCCCAGTCCCCGCCTGCAGGGGGAAAGCTTTGTGAGTGGTGAAGCAGTGCTGCAGGTGTCTACCTCCCCCCCTCTCAATTTCTGGCTGTCTCTATCCAAAAGGTTAAGAGAGAGAAAGAGAGAGAGAGAGAGAGTCAATGAAGGGGGCCAGGCTGTGGCATAGCTGGTTCAAAGTACAAGGATACAGGTCACGTCCCTGGTCCCCATCTGCAGGCAAGAATGCTTCATGATTGGTGAAGTAGGGCTGCAGGTGTCTCTCTCCCTATCTCCTCTTCTCTCAATTTCTGTCTCTATCCAATAATTAATTAAAAGAAGTCAGTGAAAATTGTCTTCAAAATGCAGACAGGTACTCTGAATTCAATACGTAAAAATATGATAGCCTAAAAGGTGGTGGTAATAAGAATGCCCTAGAATAGAAGTTGCACAGCCCTATGCTTCTCCAAAGATGTGGTCAAGAACATCTGGGTACCTTTCTTGCTATCTCTGTTAAGAAAGGGTAGGCATTAGAGATTCTCAGATTCAGAAGGCAATCACAGAAAAGCAAAAACATACTTCAAAGCATACTAAATGCAGTGTGAAAGGAGTATAGACCCCATGCTAAAACATACCTAACATTATGTCCTAACAGCATGGCAACATTTATTATTCAGCCTAGCTTTCCATGATTAAGCAAGGAGAGGGTGGGGGAATAAGAAGAATAAAAAGCCTCTCAAGAGCTTGCTGGTAGAGGAAATTAAAACAGTTCACTGAGGAAAAAAGATAATAAGTTCTACATGACATAGTACAGACGAAGCACAGAAAAAGAGACAACCACCAGAGGCTTGAATAATTCACAAATAAGTATGTGGTGGGAGAACCAGATGAACAGAAATGCAAATGGGGGAGGGAGAGAGCACAGCATGAGGAGGCAGACATCAGTAGGATTTGTTCTGAGCCAAGTGCAACATAGCTTTAATAGAATTGCATTGCCCCAGCCAAACAATATCCGACTTGAAGTAGGACAAGGGAAAGAAAGGCTTGAAATCAGAGTATGGGGTGAGTGGGAGGCATTTTGGCTCGGGTTAAGCATCTGATGGCAGAAGTGACAAAGAAAATGCACATTTTCCTTAGCTTTCTGGGGCTGCAGCAAGCGAAGGATTACAAATGGGAAAGGCAGGGGGGACCAAGATGGTGCCAGGCAGACCCGACAAGATGTTGGCTGGCAGGGGGGTTTGAAATAAACTTCTGAAAACGAAGATACAGGGTAACTTGTCTCTGTAGGGAAATCAAAGCAAGGGGAGAGTTTATGAAGAATCTTAAGTATCCCTGGCCCGAAGAGGGAAGGGAAATTTTTTTTTTCATTTCAAAAAAAAAGGGGGGGATGCGGAGAGAAAACAAAAATGTCCCTGCGGTTACCTTGTTTGAGCAACTAATTCAGGTCGCTAGCGGCTGTCATCCCAGTTAATTAGCCGAACGGCATTTTAATAGATGCCTCCAATGCAGTAACCCCAAGGAGTGGGGGTTGGGGAGGGTGGGAAGCCATGGGGCGCATCTTTCAACAGCCTCCCTCACACTAACACAATGAGACGTTTGCTTACTCCGCTTACAATCACGGCCGCCGTTGCAAACTTCACCCTTAGAAAAATTAGGATTATTCCGGGAAAGATACCCATTCACCCTCTGGGTAGCAGGATCTTGCTAGTTCCTCGGCTGTCAGAGCGAGCTCGTGGAGAGAAGATGGGAGGCGCCTGAAGGAGGCGGCCTCCCGGGGGGGTCGAGGAAGCAGGGTTCAATCCAAGAAGTAAAACCACCGATGCCAGAAGAGTGAAAGACAGGGAAGGGACCCGGCTGAGGGGAGAGAGAGATCAAAGGACCGTTAAGCCCCTCCCAAGCCGGGAACCAGGCCAACCCGGCCCCGCGCAGCCCGGCGCGGCCCAGCCCCGCTCCCCAGCCTGGAAATCCAGGAGCTCCCCCCTCACCTGCTCAGGCTCATCAGAAGATTGGGAAGCAGAGGCTCCCACTGTCGGAAACGCCACCGCAAAGCCAACCCGGAAGTATTGAGATCGGCGGAAGTAACCAAGTCGTCGCCACGGCAACTTTGGCGCGGCCATTGCAGCCCCGCCTCCTCCGCACCTAAGAAAAAGAAGGCGCGAAACGAGAGGCCACAAAGGCCTCTTTAGTGGGGCAGGGGGGAGGCGTGGGGCAGACAGCAGGTGAGTAGCCGGCGCGAAGGCCCAGAGAGCGTAACCTGACTCTCAGGTGGCGGAGGGAGAGGAGGACAGGTCAGGAGAACTTGGCAGCTAGTGCAACTAACGTGCGCTCACCGGTAAGTTCAGGGGCAGATGTGGGACCACGCCCAACTCCCCGCGCATGCGTCCTAGGGCTACGGAAGGAGGGCGCGTGCCAGGGGCGGGGCGCCTGCGCAGGGGGGAATGGAAGACAAGGTAGGGGGCGGGGCAAAGGCCTTAAACCCAGAGTGGGAAAATGAGGAAAAGCCACCCCCTCCCCCCACTTGCACGCAGGATTTGGTGCAAGGAGTCTGAACTCCTTGCACTAAGAAAATACAGATCAAGGAACCAAATAACCCTCTGCACCTGCTGAGCCCCCAGCATTGGAGACTGAAGAATTAGTCTCAGGCCCTGGACTCTACAGTATTTGGTTGAGAAAGAAGAGATCATAAACAAAAGAAAAACAGAAACCTGAAAAGTAGAAATGCTAACAGGAGCCCAGCTTAATCCTCACATGACAACTAAAAATGGTGAGAGCAACTGTCTCACAGGCGTCTGGTTGTAGCCCCTGAGAGCCCACAAGAAATTGCTGCAAGTCTGGGGAATTCTCAGAAGACTAGAAATGGACCCTGCAGTTCCTCTCCTGGGATATATCCTAAGGACCCAAATACACCCATCCAAAAAGATCTGTGCATACCTATGTTAATGGTAGCACAATTTGTAATAGCCAAAACCTGGAATAAATTTTGGTGTGGGGGTGGGGCTGGGTGGTGGCTCAGCGGGTTAAGTCATAAGGCCACAAAGCACAAGGACCCAGCAAAGGATGCCAGTTCCAGCCCCCAGCTCCCCACCTGCAGAGGGATCGCTTCACAGGCGGGGAAGCAGGTCTGCAGGTGTCTTTCTCCCTCCTCTGTCTTACCTTCCTATTTCCATTTCTTTCTGTCCTATCAAACAACAACGACAGTAATAATAACAGCAGTGATAAACAACAAAGGCAACAAAAAAGGAAAACATAGCTTCCGTGAGCAGTGGATTCCTAGTGCAATAACCCTGAAGGCAAAAAAAAAAAAAATTAAGGGGTCGGGAGGTAGTGCAGCGGTTATGGATCGACCTTCCCGTGGTGCATCCCGTGAGTACCCATTCATTGGGGAAACTGACGATCCTTCCTAGCCGACTGAATCCACATGGATCCCAGTCACTTTCAAAGCCAGCAACAAGCAGCTCAACCTGACGCTGTTGACTGGCTACGGAAGAAGGGCAAACGCTAGAAGAAGAAGCACACAAGGACTGGTGTAAGGATCCCAGTTCGAGCCCCGATTCCTCACCTGCAGGGGGTACACTTCACAGGCGGTAAAGTAGATCTGCACGTGTCTGTCTTTTTCTCCCTTTCTCTGTCTTCCCCTCTCCTATCATTTTCTCAATTAAAAAAAAAATTAGGTGTCCAACAACAGATGAGAGGCTGGAAAAGTTGTGGTATTTATGCACAATGGAATACTACTCAGCTATTTAAAAATGGTGAATTCACCTTCTTCACTTCATCTTGGATGGAGCTTGAAGGAATCATGTTAAGTGAGATAAGCCAGAAAGAGAAGGATGATTATAGGATGATTCCACTCATAGACAGAAATTGAAAAATAAGAACAGAAGGGAAAACACAAAGCAGAACTTGGACTGGAATTGGTGTATTGCACCAGAGGAAAAGACTGTGGGGGGAGGAGGTGTTCATGTCCTAGAACATGATGGCAGAGGAGGATGTAGGTGGGGAGGTTAGAGTATTATGTGGAAAACTGAGAAATGTTACACATGTACCACTTACTGTATTTTATTGTTGACTATAAACCATTAATCTCCCCCAAATAAAGAAAAAAAACATCGGAAAGAATTGTGGAGTCTTGGTGCATAATGGAATTGTACTTGTATGTCAATGACTGCAGTGTAAACCATTAACCCCCTCAAAAAATTTGTGGAAATGCTGTTCCACCCATGGTGTAAATAAACTGAATTGTAGTTTCTTTATTTTTTTTATTTTATTTTAAATTTTTTAACCAGAGCACTGTTCAGCTCTGGCTTATGGTGGTGCTGGGGATTGAACCTGGGACTTCAAAGCCTCAGGCATAAGAGTCTGTTTGCATAGCCATTATGCTATCTACCCTCCTCCTGAATTCTAGTTTCAATTGTGATTGGCTTAATACTTTTTTTAAAAAAAAACTACTTATTCCTTTTTGTTGCCCTTGTTTTATTGTTGTAGTTATTATTGTTGTTATTGATGTCATTGTCATTGGATAAGACAGAGAGAAATGGAGAGAGGAGGGGAAGACAGAGAGAGGGAGAGAAAGATAGACACCTGCAGACCTGCTTCACCACCTGTGAAGCGACCCCCCTGCAGGTGGGGAGCTGGGGGCTCAAACTGGGATTCTTACGCCGATCCTTGCGCTTTGCGCCACATGTGCTTAACCCGCTGCACTACCACTCTGGCTGCCATGGCTTAATACTTCTAAAGTTTGCCCAGTGAGCAAAGTGAATTGTTGGGGCATAAGCGTAATTAGCATATGGCTGAGGTCAGCCTGAGAAATATACTATGGACTTTCGCAAACCCACAATGGTATGTGGGTTTATAGAAAGTTATTTAAGAGGGTCTGGGTGGTAGCGCAGTGGGATAAGCGCACATGCCTCAAAGCCCAAGAACCAGCATAAGGACCCTGGTTTGAGCCCACAGCTCCCCACCAGCAGGGGGATCAATTCATAAGTGGTGAAGCAGGTCTGCAGTATCTATCTTTCTCTCCTCCTCTCTGTCTTCCCCTCCTCTCCCGATTTCTCTCTGTCCTATTCAATAACAACAATAACAATGACAACTACAAGGGCAACCAAATGGGGGAAATGGCCTCCAGGAGCAAAAAAAGAGAAAATTATTTAAGTTAAGTGTCTGGCAGAAGTCATACCTCTCTGCTCCTGTGCTCTTTGTTATGCTCTCCTTCTTGGGATCTGCTTCCCCCAGGACCTGAACAGTAGCTGAGCTCTGGTAACTAGCTCCTTCATTGATGAATGACTAGCTCATCTTTGCCCCTTTACTTCCCATTTGTTAAACTCCAGACAAAGCCCACACAAAGTTTTTTAGTTTTTAATTACAAGAATTTAGCACGTGCGCGCGCGCACACACACACACACACACACACACACACACACATATTGGATAGGACAGAGAGAAATTGAGAGGGGAGGGGAAGATAGAGAGGGAGAAAGAGAGACATTTACACGTCGGCTTCATTGCTTGTGAAGCGACCCTGCTGCAAGTAGGGAGCTGGGGGCTCGAACTGGGACCAGTGTAACGATCCTGGTTTGAGCCCCCGGACCCCCACCTGCAAGGGAGCCGCTTCACAAGTGGTGAAGCAGGTCTCCGGGTGTCTCTCTCTCCCCCCGTCTGTCTTCCCCTCCTCTCTCCATTTCTCTCTGTCCTATCTAAAAATGACGACATCAATAACAACAACAATAAAAAACAAGGGCAACAAAAGGGAAAATAAATATTTAAAAAGGAAGAAATAAAAATATGGATTCACAGCCATCATCAATAAATGATTATAAAATATTTTTCAGGTAGTACTCATAATAATGTTAATTGACGGGTGGAGGGTAGATAGCATAATGGTTATGCAAACACTCTCATGCCTGAGGCTTTGAACTCCCAGGTTCAATCCCCCCGCACCACCATAAGCCAGAGCTGAACAGTACTCTGGTAAAAAAAAATAAATGAATAAAATTAAAAATAAATTTAAAAAACTTAAAAAAAAGAAAAGAAATCATGTTAATTGGCATCATGGAATTCTTGCCCAGGATGGTGCCAAGAGCTTCACAATGCTCACAACTACTCTACAAGACAAGCACTATTATTTGTCCCTTTTGAAAGATGAGAAAACTAAAGTCCTAAGAAATTAAAAGCAACTTGATCACTACAGAACAATGACTCCAGTTCCAATCTGATGATCAAAACCCATGTTCCGCACCACTATGCAAAGCTGTTCTTGGCTTTAATGACACGCAGACCTTAATGACACCTGCAGACCTGCTTCACTGCCTGTGAAACGACTTCCCTGCAGGTGGGGAGCCAGAGGCTCAAACCAGGATCCTTACGCAGGTCCTTGGGCTTTGCCCCACATGCGCTTAACCCGCTGGGATACCACCGACTCTTACCTTCAGAAGCTTCCTTACTGAAAAGAAAGCAACTTGTGCATATATTCCAGATGTGAACTCCCTAACATTGATGAATATTAGAGAAATATTGGGGGGGGGGGCGTAGGGTGGCATACCTGCCTAAGCACACATAGTCTAAAGCACAAGGATCCAGGTTCAAGACCCCGGCTTTCAACTTGCAGGGAGGACACATTACCTTTCTATCTATCTTCCCTTCCCCTCTCAAGTTCTCTCTGTCCTGTCCAATAAAATGAGGGTAAAAAAATGTCCACCAAGAGCAGTGGATTTGTAGCGCAGGCAACAAGCCCCAGCAATAGCCCTGGAGGGAAAAAAAAAAAAAAAAGAACCTGAGTCCTTGAACACTTTAATGTGAGGACTTAACCAGGTGCACCACTGCCTGACCCCTTTAAATCTTTTTTTTTTAGTATTTATTTTATTTATTTATTCCATTTTGTTGCCCTTGTTGTTTTATTGTTGTAGTTATTATTGTTGTTGTCGTTGTTGGATAGGACAGAGAGAAATGGAGAGAGGAGGGGAAGACAGAGAGGGGGAGAGAAGGATAGACACCTGCAGACCTGCTTCACTGCCTGTGAAGCAACTCCCCTGCAGGTGGGGAGCCGGGGCTCGAACCGGGATCCTTATGCCGGTCCTTGTGCTTTGCGCCACCTGCGCTTAACCCGCTGCGCTACAGCCCGACTCCCTAAATCTTTTTTAAAGCTTTATTTATTGGGAGTCGGTGGTAGCCCAGCGGGTTAAACGCGTGTGGCACAAAGCACAAGGACCGCGTAAAGATCCCAGTTAGAGCCTCCGGCTCCCCACCTGCGGGGGAGGCGTTTCACAGGCAGTGAAGCAGGTCTGCAGGTGTCTATCTTTCTCTCCTCCCTGTCTTCCCCTCCTCTCTCCATTTCTCTCTGTCCTAACAACGACGACATCAATTACAACAACAATAGAAAACAAAAAGGGAAAAATAAATATAAATAAATACAAAAAATGTATTTATTTTACTTGATAGAACAGAGATCATTTGAGAGGGAGGTAAAGTAAAGAGGGGGAGACAGAGAGACACCTGCAGCACTACTTTACCACTTGTGAAGCCTTCCCCCATGCAGGTGGGCCCTGGGACTTGATCCTGGGTCCCTGTACATAGCACGATAAGCACTTAACCAGGTGTGCCACCACCCCACCCTAATATTGCTCAATCTCCTTCTACTCCTTTTTTTCTCTTTCTGCAGTGTCAGGGACTCAACATGCTCAGTTTCACCATTCCCATTCTGCTTTTTCTTTCTTCTTCTTTTTTTAAAAAATATTTTTTAATTTTTTTTATATTTCTTTACTGGATAGATACAGGCAGAAATCGAGAGGGGAGGGAGAGATAGAGAGGAAGAGAGACAGACACCTGCAGCCCTACTTCACAACTTGTGAAGCTTTCCCCCTCCAGGTGGGGAGCAGGGGCTTGAACCTGGGTCCTTGTGCACTGCAACATGTGTGCTCACCCAGATGCGCCACCACCTGTCTCCCCATTTTGCTTTTTCTTTCAGACAGTGAGAGAGGGAGAGACACTAACTACAGAACCTGAACTCCCCCTAATCCCCAGCATCAACCAGGAGGTGTCGGAACTTGAACCTGGGCCACACATGTAGGCTACTGAGTGAGCTATCACTACTTCCTTCTTCCTTTTTTCTTTTCTTTTCTTTTCTTTTTTTTTTTTTTGCCTCCAGGGTTATTGATGGGGCTTGGTACCTGCACCAGGAATCCACTGTTGCTAGAGGCCATTTTTTCCCATTTTGTTGTCCTTGTTGTTTATCATCATTCTTCTTATTATTGTTATTGTTATTGATGTCATTGTTGTTGGACAGGACAGAGAGAAATGGAGGGAAGAGGGGAAGACAGACGGGGGAGAGAAAGATAGAAACCTGCAGACCTTCTTAACTGCCTGTGAAGTGAAGCCCCTGCAGGTGGGGAGTCAGGGGCTCAAACAGGGATCCTTACGCTGGTCCTTGCACTTTACACCAATTGCGCTTATCCCGCTGCGCCACCACCCGGCTCCCACTCCAATATTTTATATACTGCGACACTTTTAGAGGCCGAATGGTGGCGCACCTGGTTGAACGCGCGTGTTGCAATGCTCAAGGACGTAGGTTCGAGCTCCTGGTCCCCACCTGCAGGGAGCGTTGCAAGATGATGAAACAGGGCTACAGGTGTTTCTCTGTCTCTCACCCCCTTCCCTCTTGATTTCTGACCTTCTCTATCCAATAAATAAATAATGATAACAAATTAAATATTTGGGGGTTGGGCACAGTGGGTTAAGCACATATGAGGGGAGGCACAAGGACCAGCGTAAGGATCCCAGTTCGAGCCCCCAGCTCCCCACCTGCAGGGGGTCGCTTCATGAGCAGTGAAGCAGTTCTACAGATGTCTAGCTTTCTCTCTCCCTCTGTCTTCCCCTCCTCTCTCCATTTCTCTCTGCCCTTTCCAACAACAATGAAATCAGTAACAATAATAATAATAACCACAACAACAATAAAACAACAAGGGCAACAAAAGGAAAAACAATAGCCTCCAGGAGCAGTGGATTCGTGATGCAGGCACGGAGCCCCAGCAATAACCCTGGAGGCAAAACATATATATTAAAGGGTTATGAATGTGCAAACTATTGTATTTCACTGTCAACTGTAAACCATTAATCCTCCAATAAAGAAAAGAAAAGAAGAAAAAAAATTTAAGATTTATTTATTGGGAAAGAGAAAGAACCAGAACATTATTATGGTATAAGTAAATGTAAACTGAGGACTTCCTGCCTGCAAGTTTGGGATTCTACCCACTGAACCACCCCCTGGATAAAAATTGGTGTGGAGAAACATGCACACTAGGGCCAGGTAGTGATGTACCTGGTTAAGCGCTCACATTACAGTGCACAAGAACTCAGGTTAGGGAGTCCGGCGGTAGCACAGTGGGCTAAGCATACGTGGCACAAAGCGCAAGGACTGGCCATAAGAACCCAGTTCCAGCCCCCAGCTCCCCACCAGCAGGGGAGTTGCTTCACAAGGATGAAGCAAGTCTGCAGGAGACCATCTTTCTCTCCCCCTTTCTGTCTTCCCCACCTCTCTCCATTTCTCTCTGTCCTATCTAACAACAATGACATCAATAACAACACCAATAATAACTACAACAATTAAAAACAACAACAAAAGGGAAAATAAATAAAAAGCATAAAAAAATAAGAACTCAGGTTCAAGCCCCTGGTCCTTACTTACAGGGTGAAGCTTCATAAATGATGAAGCAGGTCTGTAAGTGTCTCTTTGTCTCTTTTCCTCTCTATCTTCTCCCCTCTCAATTTTCTCTGACTCTATCCAATAAGTGAATTAAAAGAGAGAAATATGCACACTTAAGTTTCTAGCAGCACTATTCACAATAGCTAAGAGATGAAACTGTGACTTTTGATTTTTTTTTCTTTGCCTCCAAGGTTATTGCTGGGGCTCCATGTCCGCACTGCGAATCCACTGCTCCTGGAGGCCTATCCCCCCCCATTTTTGTTGCCCTTGTTGCTCTTGTTATTATTGTTATTGTAATTGATGTCCTTGTTGTTGGATAGGACAGAGAGAAATGGAGAGAGATGGGGAAGACAGAGAGGGGGAGAGAAAAATAGACACCTGCAGACCTGCTTGACCACTTGTGAATCGAGCCCCTGCAGGTGTGGAGCCGGGGTCTCGAACTGGGATCCTTACGCCGTTCCTTGCACTTTGCACCATGTGTGCTTAACCCGCTGCGCTACATACCGCCCAGCCCCCTTAGAATGTTTTTAATCACTTACATATGGAATGTAAATAACTAAAGCAAATTAATTTGCAAAGCAACAACTAAAAAAAAAATAACACCCTCAGAGTTAATGCAAGGGGTGGCAGTTATCAGAGCGAATGGGAAAGTTGGTGAGAGGTCAGCGAAATAGCTCACTTGCAGACTGTAGAGGCAGCATGATGGTTATGCAAATAGACTTTCATGCCTGAGGCTCTAAGGTCCCAGGTTCAATCCCCAGCACCATCATAAACCAGAGCTGAGCAGTGCTTTGGTCTATATATCTATCTCTCTGTATCTTTCTCTCATTAAAATAAATAAATAAATAAATAAGAAATAGCTCACTTGAGAGAGTCAGGCTGTAATGTAGCAGGTTAAGCACAGGTGGTGCAAAGCACAAGGACCTGTGTAAGGATCCTGTTTGGAGCCTCCGGCTCCCCACCTGCAGGGGAGTCGCTTCAAAGATGGTGAAGTAGGTCTGCATGTGTCTACCTTTCTCTCCTCCTATCTGTCTTCCCCTCCTCTCTCCATTTCTCTATATCCTATCCAACAATGACAACAACAATAATAACTACAAGGGCAACAAAAGGGAATAAATAAATAAATACATAAATATAAAAAAATAGCTCACTTGAATAGTGTCTGCTATTCCATTGTGTCTGACCCAAGTTTGAGCCCAGCCCCTACCACATTGAGGGAAACTTTAGTGTTACATTCTCTTTCAAATGAAAGAGGCAACAAATAGGTAGACTTATCCACAAATGGGTAGTCTTATCCACAAATGGAGAGACAAAACTATACCCCCTAAATATAGCACAATAAATCAATAGTAGCCTGGGAGGTGGCATAGTGGATAAGGTGTTAGACTCTTAGAGACAGGGTGGGGGTATGGATCGACCCGTTAATTCCTATGTTCAGTAGGGAAGCAATTATAGAAGCCAGGCCTTCCACCTTCTTCATTTTTTAATTTAATTTAATTTATTTATAAAATGTAAACACTGACATGACCATAGGATAAAAGGGGTACAATTCCCACCACCAGAGCTCTGTATCCCATCCCATCCCCTGATAGCTTTCCCATTCTTTATCCCTCTAGGAGTATGGACCCAGGGTCACTATGGGGTGTGGAAAGTGGAAGATCTAGATTCTGTAATAGCTTCCCCGCTGAACATGGACGTTGACAGATCAATCCATACTCCCAACTTGCCTCTCTCTGTCTCTAGTGGGGCAGGGCTCTGAGGAAGCAGAGCTCCAGGACACATTGGTGGGGTCATCTGTCCAGGGAAGTCCAGTTGGCATCATGGTAGCATCTGGAGCCTGGTGGCTGAATAAGATTTAACATATTGTGAGAGATGGTTAGGTCTTCTCTTCAAAAGAACATGAATAGAAAAACTGTTTAGTACAAAAATACTTTTTATTAAATGTTACCTATGACCACCTGTGGCCAGTAGTTTTGTATTCTTTAGGTCAGCTCTTTTCAAGGCTTGCTAATCCTCCAGCAGAGACCCTCAGACTCTCTTCCGTTCTGCGTCAGGTATAATAGATGGGAGAAGGCTGAGGGGGACTTACTGCTGCCTGACAGCCACTCTTGGTGGCATGCCCTTTTGCAAAAGAATAAATGCCTTACTCCAACTCCTTATTTTTTGCCTTGACAAGTAATTTTAATTGGACGTCCTTTACAACAATTTGGGGCCTCCTTGGGAAGACCTTGAGGTCAGGAATGAGACGTGTAAGTCCTGGTTTCAGGAGGTGTACCTCGCCCCAGTTTAGTGGGACCTTGAGCAGGACAGACCCTTCCTGGCTCCTTCTTCTCCTTCAAGGGACCTGAGACAGAGGAGTTGGTCAGCAATGCTGGGGGAAAAGGCTTCTTAAACTGGAACAAAAGATACTACAAAAACCAGATGACTGTGCAGATTAAGGTAAGATTATATGCCTTGGTAGTAAAGATTTTCTCCTTTTGTGTGTGAGAGTGTAGACTGGAAAACGAGTATATTTTCTGATCTCAGAAGACAGACAGAAGGGCGTGACTGGCCAGACGCCCTAGCCAGAAATGCAAGAAACTTCCAGTTTGGGCGGGGGGTTGGGGGTTGGTGGTGAGCATTCACTCAAGAAACCTCTGGGTAGAGGTTGAGTGTTCTGGGACACAGCTCGCAAGATTTACCGGTTGAGCGGCTGTCAATGGACAAGAAACCTCTGGGTGGAGGTTGAGCCCACTGGGGAAATGCAAGAAACCTCCAGTTTCTGGGGTTTGAGCATTCTATTCGGCTAGCACGCCTCCGGGTGGAGGTTGAGCAGGCTGGGGCAGTATACACCCCACACTTTAGGAGAATCTCTCTGTCTCTCTCTGTCTCTATTTCTGTCCTTCTCTCTCTCTCTGTATATAGGTGGACAAAATGACTAAAATTTGAATTATCTAAAAGAAAAAAAGAGTCCAACTTAGAACATATTCCAACAAGTAGTCCATTCAGATTGATGGTAAGATAATGAACTGACCATAGGGTCCAGGATAAAGAAAAGTAAAAAAATTCAATGTTGTCTGCTGAGGCCACAATAACTGATACCGTAACCGTCAATTTTCTAGATGAAATTCAGCTCTAGAAAGGTTGAATATGCCAATTATTAATTAAATAGGAATTAATACAATTGCAAACTGACAGTGATTTATGTAGATGTTTGTATGTTTGTTTTATTTAATCATTTGAGTCTGGTTTTATGGCCTGAGAATCATTAATTTTAAGGTTTAAAAAAAAAAAAGACTGGGGGCGAGGCTAGACTCTCACCCGGGCATGGCGTTGCCCTAGCATGCTGGAGTCCTCGGAGGGCAGCTGCTGGCCTCATTCGCTGGCTGTGGCCCCATGGCCGAGCCAGTCACCAGGCCAGAGACAAGTGGGAGAGCTCTTATATGATGACGTGGTAATAATAACTTGGTTATTGTGGTCATTTAAGTTCTTTATAAGATTATACTGGGAGTCGGGAAGTAGTGCAGTGGGTTTAGCGCACGTGGTACGAAGCACAAGGACCAGCTAAGGATCCTGGTTTGAGCCCCCAGCTCCCCACCTGCAGGGGCGTGGCTTCACAGGAGGTGAAGCAGGTCTGCAGGTGACTATCTTTCTCTCCCCCTCTGTTGCCAGTCCCTGTTCAAGGCGCCATTTGCCAGGCTGGGCTAGCTTCACGAGCAGTAGAGAGACGTCCAGGGACTCATGGCTGAGCTGGGAAGTAGTATCTCGTTTATTAATCAGATACATCGCCTTTTATGCATCTCTTCACCAGAAGTGGCAAGGGAAAGGAAAATGACTAGGAGAGGGGGCGGAGCAGAAAAAAAAGAACACGAACAAAACATAGAAAGCTTCCATCTAACCAGTGGGGATTAAACCAATACCCTGCAGGCAGGGCGGGACCCAGGTAAAACAGTGATTATGTAAATAATAATCATCATCATAAGTAATACAAGCGAACCTATTGTGATGATCAAAATAGAAGGTCTTATAAGCAGAATTTAGAAGCATACCAACATTTCCCCTTTTCTTTTTAACTAATGGCCATAGTATCAGGAGTGTGGGGTGAACAGAAACCTATATTGTACAGGCATTTTCAAAAGAACTGGCAGAAGACATGGAGGAACAAGAGAGCAGCAAGAACCAGTGTGATGCCAAGGGGAGGCCTGAGGGGGCGTTTCCTACCTCAAAGGGCAAGGCCTATCAGGCGAAAGGGCATTTCTTGCCTCTGAGGGCATCTCTTTTCTTTGGGGACGTTTCATGCCTCAAAGGGCATTTCCTGCCTCTGTGGGCAGGACCTAGTAAAGAGGGGGGGTTCCTACTTCTTTGAGCAGAGCCTGCAGGTGAGGGAGGGCATGTCCTATAGAGTCCCCAAGGCTGCTGGCTGCAAAGTCCATGGACTTCTGCAGTCAGTCTTTGAGAAACCCAGCAGCGTAAAGGGAAACTTCTGTAAAGTTGTGTAAAGTGTCCAAAAGGTGCGCCAGTAAGTTCGATAGAAGTGTCAGTCCAAAGTAGATGACCACGGATGAAATGCCAGGGAATGAAACGCTGCACGTCTGTCTCGATGGGGAAGGTCAACCACTGTAATTCCGCTTTTCTGTCAAGAGTAAGCTTTGGAGTCTGTGAATCAGTTTCTTCAGGTCGTGCCAGGTCACATCATTGGTTTCAGGGGGGCTGCTGTAGTCATGCCATCTTGTGGGCAATGTCAGAGAACAGGGGTCCAAATGGATTTCCAGGGCTTCCATTTGAGTAGATGTTTTTTCATGTGAAGACAACAGCTGTAATTCACTTACTTGTGAAACAAAAATGTTTAAGGTTGTTTAAACAGCATAAGCTCCATAGAAGAACCATGGTTAGAAGCCTCAAGCATGAGAATCATTAGCATAACCATTGTGCTATCTACCCCGCCCATACTCATACAGTTTTTAGGATTAAATGTTTTACATTAATACCAAGACGTAAAAAAAAATCAAAAGAGAAAAAAACAAATTTTTGGACTGTTTCTGAATGTCTCTAAAAATCATGGCTGCATCCAGCATTTTTTAAGTCAATTAAATTTCAGAATACTCACAGCAAAATGGGTCATACAAAAATTCAGTCATTCAAATCACTTTCTTACAAAACATAACTGAAAGCAGATAGCAAACTTAAGATATTCAGAGAGAACACTGAGTGTGGAATTGAGAGAAAAGCGGTAGGCAGTTTTTGCTTCTTTCACCTTGAACCAGATTATCCAAATCTCAACATGTAGCATCATGAGTCCCCAGAGGGCGTCCTAGTCCAAAAAGCTCCTCGAAATTCCATTTAGGGTGCTTCTGACGGTTCCTGCTGGATTTCTGCTGGCACCCATTTTTTAAAAAATGTCTTCCCATTGGAGAAAGAATCGAATCAGGAGGGTAGAACTAACCATGTGTCTCCATTCTTGGGGACTGCCAGGGTACTGGAGAATGCTCTTCAAGTTAGAGTAGTCCTTCTCCGCAGAAAACATGGAAGAGGCAGTCCAGAAAGTCCCAGGGGAAATCTCCATGCATTTTCCAAGCTCTATGATCATGGTCATAAGAAACCAAAGTTCCCAGTCAGGGAACCAAAGTGTGGCCCAGAGCAAAATGTTCCAGAGACAGAGAAACTGTCTCATGAAAAAAGAGTAGAGGCTTTCGAAAACCTCTTCATAAGTAGAAAGGCAGCCCATGGTGGATGGGTAGCCAAGTTTACTTATCTGGGGGATGGATGGGTTAGGCCCCATGTTGGGCTCCATATGCCAGTCCCTGTTCAGGCGCCATTTTCCGGGCTAGCTTTGTGGGCGGGAGACAGACTACCAGGGACTCATGGCTGAGCTGGGAATGCAGTTCAATCTTTATTGACGAAAGGGGATGCAGTTCAACAATCTAATCTCTTCTAATCTCTCTTCATTAGAAAGCCCTGCCTTTTATATCTGCTGAGGCAGAAGTATCAGGAAGAGGAAGTACATAGGATAGGGGGTGGGGAGAAGGAAAATAGCACATGAACCAGTGGGTATTAAACCAATGAAAACAATGATTATGAAAATAGACTACAACGTCAAGCAATGCAACAGAAGGGGTCTTAGAAGCAGAATTTAGAAGCATACCAACACTCTGTCTTCCCCTCCTCTCTTGATTTCTCGCTGTCCTATCCAGTGACAGCAATAACAACAACAATAATAATAACCACAACAATGATAAAACAACAAGGGCAACAAAAGGGGGAAAAATGGTCTCTAGGAGCAGTGGATTCGTGGTGCAGGCACCAAACCCCGGCAATAACCCTGGAGGCAAAAAAAAAAAAAAAAAAAAGATTACACTATGGGACTCTTGTAGAAAAAAAAAAAAGTAAATCTCGAGTTAGAACATGATTGTTTAAATTTTGTTAAATACTAAACTAAAGTTAAATCAGATCTGGGTGAAACACTTCTATGCGATAGAAAACAGTCATACATCAGTGGTTCCTCCTGAACAATTAGCTTTACAACAATAGATGAAATAACCCAGACTCTAGTAAAATAAGATTACTAGCCACAAGTCCATAAAACTTGTAAGTTCTGTACACTAAACTAGGGCCTAAAGCCTAAAACAATTAAAGAGACAAAAAGGTATAATTTATGCTAACTGATGAAGAAATTGTCCATTAATTAGCTCTATAATATTTCTTGATAATCTTTGTGTATAATAAGGGTAGATCCTATGGTTCTTGTCAGTGTTTCCTTTTTATAAATAAAAATTATACAGAAATAAAAAAAGAAAATTAAAAAGAGGTTACAAAAGTTAAATCAAACCTAAGGGGAAAAATTTACTTGGCTTATCCTATAGTCCTCTTAAAAATAAGGATATTTCCCCATTGAGATATCAGGCTGTCCCCCTGTGAGATATTATATGAGCTTCCACATCTAGATAAGATTTTGGTGACCAAAGACCAATTTCTTCAAAATTGTGTGCTGGCCATTTCTTCTGCTTTAATTTCCCTTAGAAAGAGGGGTTTCTAGCCCAGCTATCTGCACTAGAACTCAAAGTCTACCCATTTGGCCCTGAAAACTACATGCTAATAAAGACTACAAGCTACAAGCTGCAGCCTAGTTGGGATGGACACTTTCTGGTACTACTGACCTCAGAAAATACAGCTGAAATGACAAAAAAGATATGGTTCTATTATTACACTGGAGGGAAGGGGCCAGTGGACCCAAGAGACTACAACATCTCGGCTAAGAACAATGCTCCAAAGTGGGAGATATCCAGTGACACTTCAACTGCCCTAAAAGTGACTTTCAAGAAATCATGAACTTTTTGTTCCTTTTGTTTTCTCATCATATTATTATTTGCTGAGACAAATGAGAGGGGGTAAGATTAGAAGTATTATGACCCCTCAAGATAAGATCTACCACAGAGTGGGGGAGACCTTTCTCACAACATTGTGTTATCTAACCAGAGAGGTCTGGGGCTTTTCTGTACATTTGGCCTTCCTACAAGAGTTTGGTTAGTTAACTCTTTCCTTGCCTTAACAATTTTATCAGAGTTACAGGCCCCTGTTTATTGTTAGCTTTTTCAGCGTAGCCCTTTTCAAGTAATTATACAAGATTCTTCTAGTTTAGATACTAAGCCCAGTGTCAAGTCTAGGGTGTATTGCTTTAGAACAGATATTCATGATATAGATACTTTAAGAAAACTATTAGATTTGTAGAGCCAGCTATACAAGTTACTGACTCACCAGAGACCATTCAAACTACCTTTTTTTTGTTCTTCTTTCTCTGCCAACATTAGTAATATAATTAGTGATGTAAGAAGATCAAAATAGCAGTATTAAAAATGTTCAGATTTTAAAATTAGAAAACTGAATACAGGGACACAAATGCCGACACAAATGCCTGGCTATAATGGATCAAACTTTCAGTACCAGCCATATATATATATATATATATATATATATATATATATATATAATGTTATATCTAATATTATATATATATATATATATAATTGTTATATTTGTGCTCCTGGAAGGCACCAAGATCAGAGAGTTCCATTCCAAGTTAAGTAACTGTTCCCATCAGACTACACAGCATGATGGCACTGTTCCGCGATTGGGATGCATGGAAAGACACAACCTGCAATATGTTGTCACTGATCTTCCTGGCACTGCATAGCTCTACACAAGGTTTGGAGCCTTCTTTTATCATGAAGACTGTTAACCACTCCTGCCTCTCTAGGCAAGGCGATGAGTTTACTGAGCCAGTTGGAAAACATCTTTGACATTGCAAGCAGCATCTCAAACTTCCATGTACCTTGAGCTGATGTCTGACGTTACTACAGAGGGAGGGCTCTCCTCGTACTGTTGCCTCCCAAATAGATAGGTACCTGTGCTTTGGTGTAATTGGCCACCCCATTTACCGTGGCATTTCGGTCACTACCACAGATAGTCATAGCCATCAGGAAAGAGAGAACATTCCACATGATTCCCTTGGCCTGTATATCTAACTTGACAGTGAAAAGCACCTAGAAATGTTGCTAATGAGTTTAAGGCCAAAAATCAGATACTTGATAGCTAGATAGAGTTCTTGTTATTCTAGTGGTCCACCAAAGAGAAAATGTAGATTAAATAAGTTACATTACAATAAAATTATAAATTATGCTAGAGATAGTGACAAAAATGTCAAACACTACTAGCTACATGGCATAGAAAAACAGGGTGGTATTAAAAAACAGTAGTGTAATGTTTAAAAGACAGTGCTGTACTTTTATTCATAACAATACCACATCTAATGACACTATTACCAAGGACCTTCAAAGACTAATGTTCTTAGATAACAAACACTAATTCAGTTTGAAGAGAAGAATAAATTTTTAAAAAGGAGGGATTGTGGGAGATGGTTAGGTCTTCTCTTCAAAAGAACATGAATATCCCACCTGCAGGGGGAAAGCTTTGCAAGTGGTGAAGCAGGGCTGCAGGTGTCTCTCTCTTTTTCCCCCTCTCTCTCATCCCCTTCCCTCTCAATTTCTGGCTGTCTCTATCCAATAAATAAATAAAGATAACAAAAAAATTCAAAAGAACATGAATAGAACAACTGTTTAGTACAAAAATTCTTTTTATAATTTATTACCTATGACCACCTGTGGCCAGTAGTTTTGTATTCTTTAGGTCAGCTCCTTGCAGGGCTTGCTAATCCTCCAGTAGAGACCCTCAGACTCTCTTCCGTCTTTCCTTATTTAGGCAACAGGGAGATTGTGAGCTCTGAAGCCCAGCCCGGGGGGTGGAGGAGACAGTTCTGCATCAGTGATAATAGATGGGAGAAGGCTGAGGGGGACTCACTGCTGCCTGACAGCCACTCTTGGTGGTATGCCCTTTTGCAAAAGAATAAATGCCTTATTCCAACTCCTTATTTTTTGCCTTGACAAGTAATTTTAATTGGACGTCATTTACAACAATATAAAGTCAACAAATTGTTGATTAATCATGAACCTAAAGGCTGGGATAGTGCAGATGAAGATTTGGGGTCTCAGTTTTGGAAATAACTAGTAGGTCTATTTTAGGTATATTCCAGAAGGCCCATGACTTTATTAGTTTTTGCCTGAGCCTGGCATCTGATGTGCAGGTGGACCCAAGTTATTGTCTAGGGAGATGATGTCGTGGCTGGAAAAAGGACTAGAAAGCTGGATCAGGGAAGAGAGTAGCTCCCAGATATGGGAAAAGTGTATAAATATTGTTGACTGTAAACCCCATCGATTTGCTCTGGGGCCCATATTCAGCATAGGAGCCTATGTAACCTCTATATCCCTGTAGGTCCCTGTAGGTTTCAGGGCCAACTTGCATTCTGTGGTCATCAGTAGAAACATTCCGAGTTGCATCAATTTCAGGACCCATCTTCTTCAGTTGGTAGAGTATGTTATCCAATCCCCCTTCGGAGGATGGAACATTCTCTACCATTGATGATCCACACTGAGTGCAAGGTCCTATGGGGACCCCCAATGGGGTCCATTATTTTGTTCCTGATGGAGAGGACAACCAGTGAGACCTTCCACTTTCTGCACCCCATGATGACCTTGAGTCCCTACTCCCAGTGGGATAAAGAATAGGAAAGCTATCAGGGGAGGGGATGAGATATGGAGTTCCGGTGGTGGGAATTGTGTGGAATTGTACTCCTCTTATCCTATGGTCTTATCAGTGTTTCCTCTTTATAAGTAAAAATTTAAAAAAGATGGGGGACAGGCGGTAGTGCAGCGGGTTAAGCGCACATGGTGCAAAGCGCAAAGACCAGCATAAGGATCCTGGTTGGAGCTCCCGGTTCCCCACCTGCAGGGGGGTTTCTCCACAAGCTGTGAAGCAGGTCTGCAGGTGTTTATCTTTCTCTCCCCCTCTCTGTCCTTACCCTCCTCTCTCCATTTCTCTCTGTCCTATCCAACAACAACCACATCAATAATAACAATAACAATAATAACCACAACAATGTTAAACAATAAGAGCAAAAAAGGGGAAAATATAGCTTCCAGGAGCAGTAGATTCATGGTGCAGGCACGGAGCCCCAGCAATAACCCTGGAGGCAAAAAAAAAAAAAAGGTGTTAGATTCTTAAGCATGTGGTCCTGAGTTCAATCACCGGTATCCATGTGGTGCCAGAGTGATGTTTGGTTTTCTGTTCCCCCATAAATAAATAAACAAATTAATTTTTTAAATAAAGAAACTATAGAGGCTTTTTAAATAAAGAAACTATAGAGGCCGGGTGGTGGTGCAGCTGGTTCAATTCATGTTACAATGTGCAAGGATCCATGTTCAAGCCCCATGACACCCCTGAAGTGGAGAAAAATTTTGGTGCTGCAGGTCACTTTCTCTCTCCTTTCCTTCTAGATTCCTGTCTCTATCCAATAAATAAATAAACATATATATATATATATATATGTATGTATATATATCCTCCAAGGTTATTGCTTGAGCTCAGTGACTGCACTATGAATCCACTGCTCCTGGAGGCCATTTTTTCCCCTTTGTGTTGCCCTTGTTGTTTATCATTGTTGTTGTTGGATAGAACAGAGATAAATGGAGAGAGGAAGGGAAGATAGAGAGGAGAGAAAGATAGACACCTGCAGACCTGCTTCACCGCTTGTGAAGTGACCCCCCCCCTCGCAGGTGGGGAGCGGGAGGCTTGAACCAGGATCCCTAGGCCAGTCTTTGAGCTTTGTGCCATGTGCGCTTAACCCGCTACACTACCACCCAGCCAGATGGTGTCGCACCTGGTTAAGTGCACATGTTACCATGCACAACAATCTGGGTTGGGTTCAAGCTCCCAGTTCCCACTGCAGGTGTAGAACCTCACAAGCGGTGAAGCAATGTTGCAGGTATCTCTCTGTCTCTTTCCCTCTCTATCTCTCCTTCCTTTCCATTTCTGACTGTCTCCACCAAATAAATAAAGATAAGAAAAATAAATAAATAATATCTTCAAAACAAATCAGCATTCCAGGTGGAGGTACAGTTGCTAAATCACTCGAATCTCAAATGTGAGGTCCTGAGTTTGACCTTTGTATCTCACATGCCAGAGTGATGCACTAGTTCTCCCCCCCACCTCACTCATTAATAAATAACAAATTTCACAGTGAATAGATAATAAACCAGTAACAGTATAAAAAAACATTGCCAGTGCCAGCTGAACTTGGTGTGTTCTTCTCACACGAAGTGTGACATAGGGCTTGCGAGCATGAGGTCCTGAGTTTGGTCCCTGACACCACACATGCCAGAGTAATGCTCTGATTCTCTCCCTCCATTAGTAAATAAGTCTTTTTTTTTTTTTTTTTTGCCTCCAGTGTTATTGCTGGGGCTCAGTGCCTGCACCATGAATCCACTGCTCCTAGAGGTCTTTTCTTTTATTTGTTATTGGATAAAGACAGAGAAATTGAAAGAGAAGGGGAGATAGAGAGGAAGAGAGGCAGAGAGTTGCCTGCAGACCTGCCTGTGAAGCAACTCCCCTGCAGGTGGGGAGCCGGGGCTGGAACCAGGATCCTAACAGGTCCTTGAGCTTTGTGCCACGTGCGCTTAACCTGATGCACTACTGCCCGACTCCCTAAATAAGTCTTAAGAAATTATTTAGCTACATGAAAACAAATGTGCGTTACAAAAGGACCTAATACTAATTGGACTTGCCATATATAAGCTCATTTAGTTCTTTTTTTAAATTTATTTTATTTATTTATTCCCTTTTGTTGCCCTTGTTGTTTTATTGTTGTAGTTATTATTGTTGTTGTCGTTGTTGGATAGGACAGAGAGAAATGGAGAGAGGAGGGGAAGACAGAGAGGAGGAGAGAAAGATAGACACCTGCAGACCCGCTTCACCGCCTGTGAAGCGGCTCCCCTGCAGGTGGGGAGCCGGGGTTCGAACCGGGATTCTTAGACCGGTCCTTGTGCTTTGTGCCACCTGCGCTTAACCCGCTGCACTACAGCCCGACTCCCCATTTAGTTCTTTTTAAAATGTGCATGTTGGGAGTCGGGCGGTAGCACAGCGGGTTAAGCCCAAGTGGTGCAACGCGCAAGGACCAGCGGAAGGATCCCGATTCAAGCCCGGACTCCCCACCTGAGAGGGAGTCGCTTCACAGGCGGTGAAGCAGGTCTGCAGGTGTCTTTCTCACTCCCTCTCTGTCTTCCCCTCCTCTCTCCATTTCTCTGTCCTATCCAACAACGATGACATTAATGACAACAACAATAATAACTACAACAACAACAAGGGCAACAAAACGGAAAATAAATATTTAAAAAAATGGGTATGTTGTTCGAGCCCCCGGCTCCCCATCTGCAGGGGAATCACTTAACAAGTGGTGAAGCAGGTCTGCAGGTGTCTATCTTTCTCTCCCCCTCTCTGTCTTCCCCTCCTCTCTCCAATTCTTTCTGTCCTATCTAACAACGACAACATCAATAATGACAACAATAATAACTACAACAATAAAACAACAAGGGCAACAAAAGGGAATAAATAAATATTTTTTAAAAATTTACAGAAATCATTCATAAAAATTATTTTTAAAATGTGTATGTTATTTATTTATTTAGTAAGACAGAGAAATTGAGAAAGGGAGAGGAGACAGAGAGAGAGTGTCACCTGCAGCACTGCTTCACCACTCTTGAAGCTTTTCCCCTGCAGGTGAGGAGCAGGGACTTGAATTAGGGTTCTTGCACATGGTACTGTGTTCATTCAACCAAGTCCCCTACTATCCAGACCCTCATTTAGTGCTTATAATTACTCTAAAAGTAGATATCTCCCCCTTACTTTCAAAAAATATGTTAGTGATTTATAAGATCATAAGAGAATGTGGTCCGGGAGGTAGCACAGTGGATAAAGCTTTAGACTCTGGTCCTGAGTTCGATCCCCCGCAGCACATGTACCAGAGTGATATCTGATTATTTCTCTCTCTACTCATACTTTTCTAATACAAATAAATAAGCAAATAAATAAATAAATAAATATTTTTTTAAAAAGATCATAAGAGAATACAGAGTGTAGTTCCACATTACACTCACCATTAGAAATTCTCTGTCCCCATCCCCCAAAGTTAACCACATAGCTCTCCTAAGCTCTTAGAGACAGGTTGGTTGTATTTTATTCTCTCTTTTTAAAAAATATTTATTTATTTATTTATTTTCCCTTTTGTTGCCCTTATTGTTTTTTATTGTTGTTGTAGTTATTATTCTTGTTATTGATGTCATCATTGTTAGATAGGACTGAGAGAAATGGAGAGAGGTGGGGAAGACAGAGAGGGGGAGAGAAAGATAGATACCTGAAGACCTGCTTCACCACCTCTGAAGCGACTCCCTGCAGGTGGGGAGCTGGGGGCTTTAACTGGAATCCTTATGCGGGTCATTGCGCTTCGTGTCACGTGCCCTTAACCCACTATGCTACCGCCCAACTCCCTATATTTTATTCTCAAGTTCATGAGTATCAGTTCTCTATATTTTGCAAATGAGTGGAACCACCTGGTAGTTGGCTTTCATGTCTTTACTTCACCAAGCACAATCACTTCAAATGCCATCCCTTGTGTTCCGAAGGACATAGTATCATCAGATCAAGAGATTTACAAGTGTTGGAAGGCTGCAGAGAAAAAGGAATCTTGGTACACTGTTGGTGGGTATGTAAACTACTGCAGCCACTATGGAAAACAGGAGGGAGAGCCCTCAAATAGATAAAAATGGAAATACCTTACTATGGTCCTGCAATACCACTCCTAGGCATATATCCAAATGGCATGGAATCACTAATTTGAAGGGATATATTTAGCCCTATGTTAATAGTAGCATTATTCACAATAGCTGAGGAGTAGAAACAGCCTAAATGCCCACTGGCAGATGACTGGATAAAGAACCTGCAGGACATAAATTAAACGGAATATTATTCTCCAATTTTAAAAGATGATACTGTGTTTCCTTTGCTTTTAAAAAAGATTTGAGGGCTGGCAGAATAACTCACTTGGATAGTGTGCTACTTTGCCATGTGATGGGGCCCAGGTTCTAGACCAGCTTCCACCACAGTGAAAGAAGCTTCGTGCTGTGGTCTCTTTCACTCTGCCTCTCTGCCTTCTCTGTCTATATCTTAAAAAATAATTACAGGGGGTCCGGCAGTAGCGCAGCTGGATAAGCGCACATGGCGCGAAGTGCAAAGACCCGCATAAGGATTCCGGTTCGACCCCCCAAGCTCCCCACCTGCAGGGGGGTTTCTTCACAAATGAAGCAGATCAGTAGGTGTCTATCTTTCTCTCCCTCTCTCTGTCTCCCCTCCTCTTTCGATTTCTCTTTGTCCTATCCAACAACAACATTAATAACAACAATAATAATAACCACAACAATGGTAAAACAACAAGAGCAACAAAAGGGAAAAACTGGCCTCCAGGAGCAGTGGATTCGTATTGCAGGCACCGAGCCCTAGCAATAACCCTGTAGGCAAAATAATAATAATTATTATTATAAAATAAAATGGACTAAGAGAACTGAAGCATTTCCTCTTGGAAGATTCTACACGAGAATCTTTTTCCCCTTCCATTTCTTTGCTAATAATTTCTAAATTCAGTACATTGTAATGCAATCAACTTTTTCAATGATCCCAATTTTGTAAACTGAGGCTAAATTTCCCGACTTCTAGAAACTTTCACCGAGCATTTGAAAGCAAGAACAGGTCCTTCATTGTATTCAGAACAAACTCTAGGAATTCAAAAATAGCTGCTTCTATAAGGAGCATCCAAGACTTGAAAGGATTCCTAACATGGTTTTGTATCAAAATCAATTTCTAGCTTTTCATGGGAACAGAAGTAAAAAGAGAAATGGATGATTACAGAGAGCTTACTGAATTCCAAATACTGTGCTAAATATATTATTAAGTTCCCTCTGTGCAGTTTTCACACTCCTCTTAGATGAAATGGTTGTTGCTTCCAGATTGTTTATTAAAAAACATAAATATTAAAAATTAGAAAAATGAAAATATATAAATGGGACAAATGCTCAATAGTCAGAGTAGTCATAAATATATAGAAAGGCATCTTGAAACACAGCACTACTGTGGGAATAAGAATCAAGTGTCCGGAGGTGGGCAGTAGCACAGCGGGTTAAGCGCAGGTGGCGCAAAGTGCAAGGACCAGCTTAAGGATTCCGGTTTGAGCGCCCGGCTCCCCACCTACAGGGGAGCCGCTTCACAGGCAGTGAAGCAGGTCTGCAGGTGTCTGTCTTTCTCTCTTCCTCTCTGTCTTCCCCTCCTCTCTCCATTTCTCTCTGTCCTATCCAACAACAGTGACATCAATAATAACTACAACAATAAAACAACAAGGGCAACACAAAAGGGAATAAATAAATATTAAAAAATAAAACTTAAGAAAATATTTATAAAAAAAAAAGAATCAAGTGTCAGGGGTTCTCTGGGAGGTGGTACAGTGGATAAAGCACTGGACTCATAAGCATTATGTCATAAGTTCAGTCCCTAGCAGCATATGTACCAGAGTGATGTCTGGTTCTTTCTCTTTTTTTCTCATTAGTAAATAAATTATATATATATGCATATATATATACACATATATATATATATATATATATAAAATAAAACCAAGTGTCAGGTGGTCCAGGAGGTGGCACAGTGGATAAAGCACTGGATTCTCAATCATGAGGTTCTGAGTTCGATCCCTGGCAGCGCATGTACCAGAGTGATGTCTGGTTCTTTCTCTCCTTCTATCTTTCTCATGAATAAATAAATTCTTAAAAAAAAAAAAAAGGAATCAAGTGTTGGGGTAGTCTGGGAGGTGGCACAGTGGATAAAGCACTGGAATCTCAAGCATGAGGTTCTAATTTCAATCCCCAGCAGCATATGTACCAGAGTGATGTCTGGTTCTTTCTCTCCCTCCTTTTATTTTTGTCATTAGTAAATAAATAAAAGATATATATTCAATTGTCAGGGAGTTAGCACAGTACTTATGCAGAAAGGCCTTCATGCCTGCTGCACCAAAGTTTGCAGGTTCAAATCCCAGTAAAACCAGAATCCAGAGTTCTGATTAAAGAAAAATCAAATGTTAATTTCTTTAATTAAATAATTTAAATGTGATTTAATTTACATTTAATGTAATTAAATGTAAATTATTTAATTAACATTTTATATTTTATTATTGTTATTCCTATTATTATTGCTATTATTTTACCAGAGCACTGCTCAACTCTAGTTTATGGTGATGCTGGGGACTGAACCTGGAAGCTCAGAGTCTCAGGCGTGAAAGTCCTTTTACATAACAGTTATGCTATCTCAACTACCCTTTCATTTTAAATAACAGTCAACAAACATAAGATAATATGTGTAACCATATTAACATTACTCACTGTTCTGAAAACTAGTCTTTTGGGCTGGGGAGACAGCATAATGGTTCTACAAAAGGCTTTCATGCCTGAGGTTCTAAGGTTCCCTGAGGTTCTAAGGTTCCAGGTTCAGTCCCCAGCACTACCACAAACCAGAGCTGAGCAATGTCCTAGTCTTTATCTCTGTCTTTTCCTCTATCATTAAAATAAAATAAACTATTTCCAAAAATAGCCTTTTACATGAGAGAATTCTTTAAATGTTTTATTATCTTTATTTGTTTATTGGATAGAGACAGCCAGAAATAGAGAAGGGAGGGAGAGATAAAGAGACAGAAAGATTCCTGCAGCCATGCTTCACCACTCGCAAAGCTTTCCTCCTGCAGGTGGGGACCTGGAGCTTAAACACTGTTCCTTGAGCATTATAAAATGTGTGCTCGGGAGTTGGGCGGTAGCGCAGCGGGTTAAGCGCACATGGTGCCAAGTGCAAGGACCGGCTAGAGGTCCCCGATCGAGCCCCTGGCTGCCCACCAGGCGAGTCGCTTCACAGGCTGTGAAGCAGGTCTGCAGGTGTCTTTCTCTCTCCCTCTCTGTCTTCCCCTCATCTCTCCGTTCCTCTCTGTCTTATCCAACAACGACGACGTCAGTGACAACAACAATAATAATGACCGGGCAACAAAAGGGAATAAATAAGTAAATAAATATATTTTTTTAAAAAAGTGCATTCAGCCAGTCTCACCACCACCTGGGTCCTTTTGCTTTGTGCCACTTGCGCTTAACCGCTGCACTACCGCCCGATTCCCCCCCCAGAGAATTTTTTAAAATTTTGTTTATTTTCCCTTTTGTTGCCCTTTTTGTCTTTTTATTGTCGCTGTAGTTATTATTGTTGTTGTTATTGATGTCGTCGTTGGATAGGACAGAGAGAAATGGAGAGCGGAGGGGAAAACAGAGAGGGGGAGAGAAAGACAGACACCTGTAGACCTACTTCACCGCCTGTGAAGCGACTCCCCTGCAGGTGGGGAGCCTGGGTTCTTGCGCTTTGCACCTAACCCGCTGTGCTACCGCCAGACTCCCCTAGAGAATTTTTTTTAAGAGCATGAAGTTAAAATGATAAATTTGAGGCGTAAGGACCCCAGTTCAAGCCCCCGGCTCCCCACCTGCAGGAGAGTCGCTTCACAAGCGGTGAAGCAGGTCTGCAGGTGTCTATCTTTCTTTCCCCCTCCCTGTCTTCCCCTCCTCTCTCCATTTCTCTCTGTCCTAACAACGACATCAGTAACAACAATAATAACTAAACAACAATAAAAATGATAAATTTGGTGTATAATCTTCAGTTTGAGACAAAGTGAATTTCATTTCTTAAATCTTAAATTTATACACGTGCAGTGAAAATCATGTTCAATGACGCTATCACATAATAAGGATTCATTTTAATATCCCTACAGAGCTGGTGTTGGCTCTACCTCTTGTCAGTAATTTTATTTATTTATCCTACCAGAGCATTGCTCAGCTCTAGCTTATAGTGGAGCTGATGATTGAACCTGGGACAGTAGGTGCCTCAGGGGTGACATTCTTTTTGCATATCCATTATGCTATCTCCCCAGTCACTGTCTGTAATTAATAACCAAATTCAACCCATTAAAAGTAAGGGTAGGGAGTGGGGTGGTAGTGCAGCAGGTTAAGCGCTAAGTGCAAGGACCGGCATAAGGATCCTGGTTGGAGCCCCTGGCTCCCCACCTGCAGAGGAGTCACTTCACAATTGGTGAAGCAG